>NW_007735571.1:19046-29772 GCF_000696425.1 Galeopterus variegatus
ATGAATGTTGGAATGGTCTCTTAAAGGGGCAGCTAAGGTGCCAACTTGGAGATGACACCCTAGAGACTTGAGGTGCTCCCCTTGAAGATGCAGTATATACCTTGAATCAATGGCTATTCCAGGATGCTGTGTCTCTGAGAAATATAATATATGGGTCTGGCAACCAAGTGTGGATGTAGAACTGTCTCCTCTCATCATCAACCCCAGGGACCCACTGGGGAATTTTTCCTTCCTGTTCCCACAACTTCAGGTTCTCTTGGGGGTGAGGATCTTCTAGTAGGGGACACCTGAAAAGGGTACCACTAAATCTAATGCTATGGCTACCTCCTGGTTGGTCATTAGGGGCTCTTCCTGCCAGTAGTCCAGCAGGCAGAGGAGTTACTCTACTAGTGGTAGTGATTGGCCCTGGTCATCATGAGGAGTTAGGGCTGCTGCTACCTAAAGGGGCAGGGAGGGTGTCTTAGTCTGTTCCTGTTGCTATAACAAGATACCTGAGACTGGGCAATTTAAAAAGAACAGAGATTTATTTCTCGCAGGTCTGCAGGCTGGGAAGTCCAAGATCAAGGTGTCAGCAATTGGTTTCTGGTGAGGGCCTTCTTGCTGCATACTCACATGGCAGAAGGTGAAAGGGCAAAAAGGGAATGAATGCTGTGTCTGCACCTGGCAGAAGAGTGGAAGAGAGAAAATCCACCCCCACGAGCCCTTTTTATAAGGGCCCTAATCCATTCATGAGGGCCCGTGATATAATCACCTCCCTACCTCTTAATACCATCACAATGTGGATTAAGTTTCTACATGAATTTTGAAGGGGACACCATCATTCAAACCACAGCAGAAGGGTATTCTATAACCCAGGGTGTGACACTTTCCTCTGCGTAACTGAGACGGAGAAAAGAGAAAGAAAGAATTCGCTCAAAATACAATCAATGAGGCCTGGAGGGACTGCCACCCACCAGGGGAGCAGCTCCGATCCAAAATCAGCCTTTCTTTTTATTGACAAGACAAGGAAGTTTTATAAGAAAAATCAGTGGACTCAGTCATCAAAGTAGGACATAAGGACATGGGCAGTGTTACAAAAGTGGTCTATGGCTAAGCATAGCTTAACAGTGGAAACTAGTAACATCAGTAAATTAAAGTGACATTCCAAAGTACAATTAGTAAAGGGCTAAATTGGTCAAACTGGCTCATTATCTAAAGTATGACCTCTCCTCAAACCAAAGTTAAACTCTTATGATAAAATCTAAATACAATTATCTCTAAAGTTTCCCCCAACAGACAGCTCGCTCCTAGCAAACATCTTTTCCACAACTTTCCCTTCAGCAATTCTTAAATTGTTCTTAACAGAACCAGTCTGACAACTGCCTGTCATCTCTAAAATAATTAAAGTCCACAGTCCCATACCTAACCGGTGATTAAGAGTTGATTAGATGGGCTTTGGCCACACTATCTATGGGCTGTGCTCCCCTGTCCGAGGGCTTTTGCCCCATACATGCATTTACCTAAAAACTTTATTCTAAATACAAATGAGAATCACGATTTCTAACCCACTACACCAGGGGATTCCTTGGGAACATCTTGGTGCTTCCATACCATTGATTATTGAAAGCAGACAATAGCAACAACCACAGCCTGACTAGGGCATGTTACCCAGAGCTCAGATCCCTCCAGGGATGAATGTCTGGGTCACCCACCATGCAAGCAAACTGGAGCAACAGAAATGCTGACCAAGGATGGGAGGAATCTAGGATGACTGGTAGAAAAGGGAGAAGATGAGTATTGATTAGCTTTGAAAACAACTTCTACAATCAGGTTGTAGCTTGTCTCACTAACCCTCCCATTGCAAGCCTTTTTTTCATTATTATTATTATTTTTTTTAAAGGTGACTGGTACAGGGATCTCAACCCTTGGCTTGGTGTTGTCAGCACCACGCTCAACCAGTGAGCGAACTGGACATCCCTGTATAGGATCCGAACCCATGGCCTTGGTGTTATCAGCACCGCACTCTCCCGAGTGAGCCACAGGCCAGCCCTTTTTTCATTATTTTTAATTGTGAGTGGCCACTACCTTGAAGGACACATTGAACCTAACATGTGGGAGAGTGTATTTGAGCTGAGGCCACACCTATATCCTCTCGCATTTCTCTACACACCAAAGGCTGCTTACTGTGAATGACTGTGACTCTCTACATGAATACGTCTTTCTGGTTTGGGGAGCGCATTTAGCCTGCTTTCAAGGCAATCTGGAAGTGTTAGAGATTTAATGGCCCTGGGAGCAGCTCTGAACTCAGGACAGATGGGGTGTTGGTGGAAAAACACCTGCTTCCTTGCTCCCCACTGTCTGCTAGAGTACCTGTCAGCTTCAGTTGCTCTCAGTGGTAACTGCCTTGACCTTTATTGGTTTCTTTCCTGTAGAGCTAGGGCTAGGGTCTGGAGCTCACAGATCCCTCAAGCCCATTCACAAACCCTTCACATGCAGGTCTATGAGCTAGGTAACAAGCAAAAAGTTCTTTGGAGCCTTGGTTGAAGAAGGAATAGTCTTTATTCAGCACACACAACACTATGAGCTAAGCAGGACAAAGAGAAACTCAGAAATTCAACTGCTACTGGCAAAGCCCAAAGAAAAATAGGGCAGCTGCCAGCAGAGTAAACATGCTCTATTTTTAGACTCAAGCTCTACCAGCCAGCTATGCTTCACAAACTGAAGAACACACAGTAGCAACAAAACTAAAAAGATACATGGGTGCACATGCGCACTAACTCCACTCACACACAACTTGTTTACAAGAAATGTGCTGCACCACACCCAACCAGACCTGAGCCGAGGGAGCCTGATTAAACTATTCTATTTTTCCCACATTTCCTAACTGAAGAAAAGTCTCAATTTCTTTGTTTTTATTTGTTCAGGGAGATTTTAAAGTACATACATTTTTATCTCCAAAGTTTTTATATCTCTTGAGTATAGGAACCCATTTTTGATTGAGAAAATTTGCTAAGTATAAGAAAGTACAAAAATATTTTCTGAATTTCTCTTCATCTGGCCATTTCTTTACCTTTGACTGCCAACACAATCCTGTTTGACAATGGAGAGAAAGGATTTCCCTCTTGTTTAATGCAAGCTCTTCAGACATCCTAAGAATCTTATTTTCTCTCTCTATCTCATGTGACAAAAGGGTTTACGTGTACATGGAGGGTGGGATGTGGTGGGTACTGTATCAGTGAGGGTTCAGTTGAAGTAGACAGAAACCATTCCAACTAGTTTAAGCAGAAAGAGATTTGCCATGAGATTATAGGTAGTTTAAAAAGAAGCATTTGTGGGGAGTAGAGGAGCAGACCTTAGGCCAAGCCCCCAGAGTCTCACTGTCTCCACAGAGACCAGGAAAGTCGCTGCTTCTGCCACAGTATAAATCTGAACCAGGGAGCTCCTCACTGAGGAGCATTGGTCATGATCTGTGACAGCAAAATGGATGCCCCTCCTCTCCCTTCTCTCTTTGTAACTGGTTCTGCATTTATGTCTGGCGTGGATGCACTGGATTGCTTAACCTAAATCACACTCAGGACTCTAAATGGAGGAGAGTCTGAGAAATGATGCAGTTTTTGACACTCGAGTCTGTAATGCAGGAAGGCACAGCAAGAATCTGGATGGATATCAGCTGAGCCAGCCTGTAGCACCTGCCAGAGGTGGCAGGGGTTCTTTACTGCCTTGGCCTTTGTCAAGAGGAGAAAACCCTCCAGATGAATTCAGGGAGACATCCCCATTTCTCAGAACTTCTCTGTAGTTCTTCTTTTGGCACACTATTCAGTTCTGCCTGCCCCTCACTCCCTGTTGTCTAGCAGTCTTGGCTTTTGAGATTTAACTCTCTCCTGCCCTTTTCTTTGTGAAGGTTACATTAGCACTCTAATTTTAAAAGCTCTGGTAATTCATTGTAGCTATTTCCCAATCCATAGGAGAAACTACCCGAAGGGTGGTGTCTACCCAACACGATAGTGGCAGAAAAGCAATTCTCTAATCCTATAAGCACTATGTCCTTCTGCTACTGCTTTTTTCTTTCTCACATTCTATTCCTGGGACAGGCTGAGCTCTGTCTAACAATAACACCACGTGGCATTCTGCCTCTAAGTCTACCTCTGGTCGGCTCTACGTTTTTCTCTCTCCTGGTGCAGCTGACTGTCGGGTACTTTTGAAATAGGATCAACAACACATGCTGCTAACTGGCACCAGGACACAGTCACACATACGTAATGTGTGTGGTCTAGCCACCTTTTTCCACTATGGTATCTGAGCACAAACCTTCCAAGACGGCCCTAGCACAGTCCTTGGCAGCCAATGGGGTGAAGATGGGCTCTGACAATAGCCCTGTGGGATCCGGGGAGGGACAGCGGGAGGTTGCGGCGGTGCCCAAACCCAGCAGCCATCTAACCCTTTCTCTTCAAGTGTGAAAATGGCCAGCAAGCTGAGCTGGCCCTGCGTTTGCATCGCTTTGGTGGGAGGTAAGGAGCTGGGGTTTTCATGGACTCTTGTGACTGTCTGCTCCAGGCTGTCCTGAAGAGCAAGCTGCACTGTCCTTCCTGAGCTCTTTGCCAGACACAGATTTAATCTTGGGAGAAGGAGGGACGGGTGCATGCATTAGACAGCAGGGTGTGATTGGCTGAGTCACACTGCCTATCAGTGTCCTGATTCCTCAACCTGAATTCGTTTTTACTGCGTGCATCAATCAGGGTACTGGCAGGAAACAGATGGAACACTCCAACGCAGTAATTGCAGAGAGTTAATTAAAGGGATTTTATTTATTTTAAGATGGTAAGGAAGACTTTATTCATGTCAAAGAAGGGCTTCTCTAAAACCCATTTTTTTAAAAGTGGGTTTTTTTAGTAGGGGAGAACAATCACACTCAACCCCAGATACAACAAGGATGAGTGATTTATAACCAAGGAGCAGGGTTGGGGGTCAGTAGATGGAAAATTACTAAGAGGAAACATCAAGGCTAAGGGGATTCTTGCTAAACCCATTCAACAGGATTCTTACTGAAGGCAGGCCAGGGTGATAAGACATCCAAGGTGGGGGAAGAGGAATTTAATCAGATATCAAGAGTGGGGTATTTTTGCTAAATGGACTGAGTGGAATTCTTGCTAAAACTGGACTCAACAGACCAAGGATAGAGCCCAAGTTCGGAGCCATGAGGGCTTTGAGGAGCCCAGCTAGAGTTGGGTCAAGGAGAGAGTTTGTCAGTTTCTTCTCTTGTGTCTCTTCTTTCCCTTAACAACATGAGTTTATTTTCTTCTTCAGTCACCTTTTGTTCATTAAGGATCAGCTGAACCATCTGGTGAGACTTGGTGGTGGAGGACATTTGCTAGCTGATGCTAGCACTCAGGCATTTAATGAGAGAATCTCATTCTTCAACAGACTGTAATTCAAAGCGCTGGCTCAAGAGTTGAACTCACCAATGGATTCCTGATTAATCAGCCAGGAGTGAACACAAAGACTTCAAAAGTGCACATTTAGGGTTCTGAAAGAGAGGTTTGGGGATCCTATGATGGTTCTGATCCTATCCAAGTCGCCAGAGCCATAATTGTTAAAGAAAAAAATTTTGATGACACTCATTACAGATAATAAGGAAGACTTTATTCAAGAGAAGCTACTACAATGGGATTCTGCAGTAGGGGAATACAATCAGCTTAAACTCCCAAAAGGACTTTTTATAAGTGTTGGGGTGCACATAGGGATACCAGCAAGAGGCAATGAAATACCCTTCACGAGCTAGAGCTGTTACCTCCCCCAAAGGGGCCAATCTGGTCAGAGACCAGAGAGCAGGGGAGCCCATAGGGACCCTACATAGGTCAGCCCCTGGGGTACCGATGAAGGGCAGAAAGTGGATGTGGAGAAACAAATAGAAAATCACGAGCAGCTATAGTAGAAACGAATATACCTCACTATACCTGGACACAAGAAATGCCTCATTGTTTTATTTTTCTAAATCAAGATAAAACTGGTTTAAGTTGCCATTATCATAGCAGATCGCAAAACAAATATCTATCATGAGGAGGCTCCCCCATGTGACACTTGGTCGTATAAAAATCCTGGATCTTATGTGAATACGGAAAAAATGGAAGGGGCTTTCCCTCAGCTCACGGTGGTCACGCTCTGTGGTGGACACCTTGTTCTTGCCGGCATGCTCCCTTCTGTTAGTAAACAGCCCCTCATGTTCATGTGGGAAATGACTCATTCTCAGTTGTACATAGTGTGGTAGGATTGTCAATTAAGTGTCCTGCCCTTCCCGGGCCAATAGGTGGGCGAGCAACCCGGCCAAGCCAATCATACTCAATTTTTCCAGGAGTTTTAGTTGGAGCTGAGTGCTTGACACCTGTACAGAAAATTGGTGGAACCTGATGCATCCCCACGGTGGAATCTCCAAGAGAGAGGACGTCATGGTTATCTAGACCTCCTGCACTTCTCTGATCTCCTTCCTTTCTGAGGTCTGGTGTCCCATTTTCTCCTTGATTCTGTGAGGTACTCTTTTTCCTTTTGATGGCCAGAGTTGTTTTTGTTGCTTATGATGAAAGCACCCTGATAGGTACCCCATTGCTGCCACAGCTGTGCCTGCCACATGGTACCCTGTTGTCCTGATCTCTAGACAGCTGTGATGATCGCAGGGAGCTCCTCACAGAGATCTTGCCCCAAGCACAGGCTTGGCCAGAGGAAACCCTTGCTAAAATGCTGTGGGCTTCGTGATCAGCCTCCCTGACATTCCATCTCCAGGGAGCCACATGGGGACAGAGGGCAAGTCCCCACCACTTGTGGAACACACTACTATCCTTTTCCCTCCTTCCTGTCTTGAGGAATCTCTGTCATCTCCTGGGTTGGGCCAGTTTCCTCTCTTCCAATCTTTAGAGCTCTCCCCTTTCTGGAAAAGTCACCTTTCTTCCCTTGGTAGCCTACAGTTTTGAAAAGAGAATCTGTTGATTCCTCTCAGGCAAGATAAGTCCTAATTTTAGGGCTCAGAGGCCTTGGACTCTCTTCTTCAATGGGAGAGTGGGGAAAATACATTATTCTGTTGTGAGGAAACTTCAGTACAAGTAGAAAACCGAACAAAAATGAAATATAGTTAATTTCTTAACTAGATTATCCTGTAACAAGACTTTCTGTATCTTTAGACAAAAGGGACCTAAACTTGCATAAGTTTCTGTGGGATCTGCCCCTCTGCAATGTATTACATTCACGATCTACATATCCATATCTGTATCTATTATGAATGTAATTTATTACTAAGCTATAAGGGGTTTTTGTGCATGGAAACAAATTATATTTGCCCATAATTGAAGATACGTCATTATGTATAAAAGGTATTTCTCTTGAAAGTGCTGGCAAAATGAATGAAATACTGTCTATAATAAATGAATCCCTACTGACTCACTAACATTGATCTTTAATGATCTTAATGAGCATAGCTGAGTCAAAATAATTAAGACTAAAACTGACTGTTTTGCTGTGCCTTCTCCCACCTGCCCACCCGTCACAGTCACTCACCGCAACCCTTGTGTGAGCCTCTCTTTGCCTGGGTAACCTCCACCTGGCCAGCCTTTCACCCTTCCATGTTTTTTCATGTCTGAGTTATATCTCTCCACCTGTAAGGCATTTTTTTTAAGATTGATGGGGATTTTTTTCTTTATACAATATGAATGTACACTATGAATCTAAATAGATGTTCACTTCTCTTTCACTCATGTGCATTTATGTTTATTTACTTACCTATCACCTGCCTATCTCTATCTGTCAATCATCTATCATCTCTATACTTATATAAGCAGAAAGTTTGTTCAAGTGCTAAAACCTAATTATGAGTAACAACCCATGTGCACATAAGCCAAAGGAGCCACCTTAAGGAGAGAAAATTTTCTCACACTTCATATGCCAATTTGCATTTATAAATGTTGGACAAACAGGAATCATTTTCTCTAATTTATTTTTTGAGAACCAGGACTTGAAATTACCTTTAATAATGTAATGGTAACAGATTGGAACTCTATATTGACGAAGGGAGCGTGAAAGTACAAAGGGCACAATATCAAAGTTAAGTAAAGTTGACCTAGGAAGAATTTACTGTCATAAAAGTTAACAATAATTCTGATTGGCTGGAAGATAGGAAAATTTCTTGAATTGCTGACAATTTGAGTCAGTGTTAGGAGAAGACAAGGCTGTATTGTGATATATGATTATGAATCATAAACTGTCAAATTTCAATGTGAAAGAAGGAGAGAAAAAATTAGTTATGTTTATGTTTTATGTCCCAGGAAGCAAAGTGATTTCAGTTTCTTTGTGGTTTATGTCACTCAAGTCCCTTTCAAACAATGCTTATGCATTTATACATCTACAGAAGTTGATGAGACCCACGAGAAAAGACTTCTAGATACAAACAAACAAACGAGTACTTTTTTATTGCAGTTAGGTCACAGAATCTGAAATCCCATCTGAGAAAATTATTTGGGGTTATGTGTTATCCATTTTTTAACGTGTTTGTTAATTTAGAAAGCCTTTATTGGCATCAAGATCTTCAGGGCACAGCAGGAGAACACAAAAATACAGAAGACTTGATTCTGTTAAAGGGTGTACAGCATGGTGAGCTATATAGGCATGTTAATCAGTAACTGTGCATGCCAAAGTAGAGTGTGCTCTAAGAGGATATAAACACAGTGGTGAAGAAAGGAGCTCGAGGTAGAGTGATTCACTCCCATGGAAAGAGCATCTACATGGGTCCTAATGCTGTTCACCTGCATAGGGACCTAGAGAGCCCTGGAGTCCAATGGGAGGAGCACTGGACATACATCGCCCTTGGCATAACTTTGCTTAGGATTGGTCCTGTGTATTAGTCAGGATTATTCAGAGAAACGGAACCAACAGGGGGCAGAGAGAGAGATTTATTATGGGAATTGGCTCATGCGATTATGAAGGTCAAGGAGTCCCACCACCTGCCATCTGCAAATTGGAGAACCAGGAAACCTGGTGGTGTAATTCAGTCCAAGTCCTAAGGCCCTAGAACCAGGAGCTCAGATGTTCAAAAGAAAAAGAGGATGGATGTCCCAGCTGAAGCAGAGAAAGAATTCACCCTTTTTTCACCTTTTTGTTCTGTTCAGGCCCTTGACAGATTGTACGATGCCCTCCCCCATTGGTGAGAGTGGATCTTTACTCAGTCTGCTGATTCAAATGTCTTCTGGAAGCATCCTCACAGACACACCCAGAGCTAACCAGATGGTTTCACCAGCTATCTGGGCATCCCTTAGGCCAATCAAGTTGACACATAAAATTAATCATCACATACTGTTTGCAAAATCACAAGTGGAATATAAACTCGTTGTGAACACATACCTTGATGCTTTAAAGCTGGCCTTCTCAGATGGATTTTTGTGAAACCTCACCACGTTTTTGGAGCTTCAGACTCCAGAAGTGGGGGTGTTAGCAGGTGGTCCAACTAATTAAGCGGGCAGTTTGCTCCATCACCTCTCTCTCTCAATGGGCCCTTCTCCCTGCTTCCAGAACCTTTCTGAATTCACCCTGCAGGCACCTTTCTTCTGCTCCTGCTTCTTAGACTTGTTCTCCCCACCCTAAGATGTCAGTGGACCAGCCAGCTAGGAACCTGGGAAAGTTAGTCCACCTTACAGACAGCTTTCATTTCAGTTCATTGGTGCCAGCCCCACTGACAGATATTATAACTAACTTTGCCTTCTGCCTACTGATGTGCCCTTAGAATTGCCCTGTCACTACAGGAATCCATACCCCCCCCCCCAAAAAAAAGGGAAGGGGAAGCAAATCAAAAAGAAAAATCAGTTATGAATGTTCTAATAAGCCCATTACCAAGTGTGTATCAGGACATCAGTGGTTTTTAAATTCTGGGCCTGCAGGCTAGTGCTTTTTTTGTATTTGGATTAAAAAGTCAGATTTGGATACTGGGAATAGGAAGGGGTCTGAAGCACAGCACTGAATGGTAAAGCAGCAGAAAGGCTGCTGAATTTCCACACTACGGGCCAAGGCTGATGATTCGGCATCCTCCCATCCCCCCAACCCACCCAGAGACTGATAGATGCACTTGGTCCTCTGTTCCTTCAAGGTTAAAATGTAGGAAACCATCATGGACTCAACTCCCTGCTGGCAGTCCTGACTCCTGCCTGCTGTTCAAGGTGGTAACAAGGATTTGTCCCAGGCAGGGAGCCAACACACCACCTGACTGCTGGTTGCCCTTGCCCAGAGCTCTCAGGTTCCCTCCCCATGCTGGGTGGCCATGGTGTTCCCGGGAAGAAGCAGTTGCATGACCCAGCATGTAAATGAGGGTCTTGGAATGGACTTTTGAGGTTGTTAGTGCTGTTCCTTTGCAGGTCCTAAAAGGAGGGCTAATCATGCTTATTAAACTCTTTAGAAAGTGTGCAAGCCTGGGAATGGCTTTATAGGGCTGTTAGGAGCAGATTATTGGGACATAACAAGAACGTGTTTGGTCACTTTGGTGGAAAAATGAGAGGTATAGATAGATTTTATGTAAAATTAGTCTTTATCTTAATCACATTTCATCCATATATTCAACACCTACTCCCCCAAAGCAACTATAGACTAAATAGACAAAATTAGTAATTAAAGTAGAATACCCAACATGTATACATTTTCACTCACTCGATGTGAACAAATGGTGCAGAGAAACATTAATAGTTAGTGCAATAGCATGGGCAAGACTATTTCACAATAAATG
>NW_007735571.1:30157-31795 GCF_000696425.1 Galeopterus variegatus
TTATAGGGCTGTTAGGAGCAGATTATTGGGCCATAACAAGAACGTGTTTGGTCACTTTGGTGGAAAAATGAGAGGTATAGATAGATTTTATGTAAAATTAGTCTTTATCTTAATCACATTTCATCCATATATTCAACACCTACTCCCCCAAAGCAACTATAGACTAAATAGACAAAATTAGTAATTAAAGTAGAATACCCAACATGTATACATTTTCACTCACTCGATGTGAACAAATGGTGCAGAGAAACATTAATAGTTAGTGCAATAGCATGGGCAAGACTATTTCACAATAAATGGCTAGAAGAGTCTGAAATTTACCATCTAGTTATTGACCTTTTGGGCATTTGGTATTAATTATTTTATGTTGAACATTCTCTGCATTTTTTTTCAGGATCTAATTAGGCTGCACTTATGTTTCCATTTGGGAAGTCTAATGTGGGGAAAGGAATTTACCTTTGGACATTCTGTAATTAATTCTTTTTTAGCTCTTATTCTAGCAAAAACAGGGAGTGAAGATGTCTTCACTGTTTTCCTGTTAGCTCCTCAACTATCTTTTGTTTGTGCCTTGAGACAGGCTGAGGGTGTCCTGGACCCCTCTTGTTAGCAACCAAGAGAAAGACTGAGGTGCTGGCTGCCAGCAGCTGGTGTGACTATTTCTCAAGAAGAAACACAATATTTAAATTGCACGTTCACACTAGGCCTGCCCAGAGGCAGCCTTGGGAGAAATAATTACTAAGACAGAAATTAATAGATGAAAGAACAAGGAACAAACACAGAAATAAAGCACTGCAGCCACTATTTCATGAGCTGGTGCAATAATGTTTAGGAGAGAATAGCAAGAGCTACATTACATTTTTTCTCTTGGATTATTTATATTTCTAGGTTAATTCCCCTCCCCCACCTTACCCTTGGTTTCTATACTACATGACTTGAGTAATTTTGTCTTTAAAAATATTCTGGGATGGAAAATATTTCTATATTGCATATAGGTTCATTTATTAACTAACTAGTTTCCCCTTTGGTATTTTTAGTAATTAAGTAAAATCAGTAATTAAGTAAAATTCTTCTTGGGAACTTTAATAGATATATCATATTTAGTACATTTCTATGAAATGCTAATCTTTTGACATTAGTGAATATTGTAAATATTTAAAAATTTAAAAACCTTTTTTAAATAGCAAGTCAGTGTGGATTTGCTTGTGGTCATAAAAGCCAGACTTTTGGAAATAACTTCTGAGATTCATTTCCAAGCCCCCTTATACCCTCTTTTATATCACAACACATTGCTAGGGAATGTTCGGTCTTGATACTCCTGTGAGGGAGAAGTTGGACGTACATCTGGAAAAACAGAGACACAGAGAGTCACAATTTAGGGATTTGTCTTCCCAACTTCGTAGCAATGATGAGTGATAGACCCCACACTTTCTTTGGTCCCAGCTCTTTGCTTGGCCTTTCGGTCTTGACACTAGCTCAGGGCAATGAATAAAAATGCAAACTTCATGTTTGGGTCATACATGTTCAGCTCGTTGCCCTGATACGGCCCAACCCCTTTACTCCATGGGATGGTGTGGATTTAGCATCAGTTGTCAGGTGCAAGAAGTTTTCCTTCTGGCTGATGCTGCACTGCCCATTGTG
>NW_007735571.1:32711-42353 GCF_000696425.1 Galeopterus variegatus
AAAAAAGGAAAAAAACATGCAAAGAGCTCCCATATATTCTGCACATAGTTTCCCCTATTATTAATATCTTACAGCTTATGGTGCACTTATCACAACTAATGAACCAATATTAATACATAACCACTAAAGTCCATACTTCATTAAAATTCCCTTAGTTTTTCTCTAATGTCTTTTTTCTCTTCCAGGGTCCCATCCAGTTAACCACATTATATATAGTCATCACGTCTCCTTAGGCTACTTTCAGCTGTGACACTTTCTCAGATTTTCATTGTGTTTAATGACCTTGACAGTTTTGAGAAGTGCTGCTGAGTTCATTTTATAGAATTTCCCTCAATTGCAATTTATTCGATGTTTTTCTTATGTTCAGCCTGGGGTTATGGGTTTGGGGGACGAAGACCACAGATGTGTAGAGACATTTTCATAATATTGTATTAAGGGTACATACTACCAGTGTGACCTATCACCATTGACGACAACCTTGATCACCTGGCTGAGGTAGAGTTTGTCAGGCATAGCATTCTTTTCAATGGCAAATTTCCATTGCATATTTAAAAGACGATAGGAAATTTATCAATGTGCTACCTGTTCGGAATGCAGTTTATACTTGAAACGTGTTATATCCATGATATTAATTTGGGGTAGTGAGAGGTTGAATTGACATGAAATGAACCAAAACTACCTAAACTTGACAAAATATTTGAATTTCTGATAAGGTTAAAATTCGATTGGTTTTTTAATATTGGAAAACACAAAAATTGTTTCTAAGTATTTGGAATCCTATACTGTAATAAAGTATAGGATTTTTATCACTGACAAACAAAGTTTATTGTAATTATTCATTAAAATATTTGGACACTTTTTCATGCTAGAATCACAGAGATATGTTAGAATTAAAACCTAAATGGATAAGTTTACCTTTTACCTCTTCTTACCTGCGTGCCTGTTATTTGTAGGAAATAATAGGGAATAGAGAAACGGACAAATGTTGGGAAAACAGTTGGGTGATCAAGGAAATTAAAAGAAATTATAAGTTATATGCTTTATAATATGACTATGAAACATTGTCTGCATAAAAGTAGTTGTTAATGGGGCCGGCCCGGTGGCGCACTGGATAGTGCGCCGCTTGGGAAGCACGGCAGCGCTCCCGTCCGAGGGTTCGGATCCCACATACAGACCGGCTCCCGCTCACTGGCTGAGCGAGGCGCGGGAGCAATGCCGAGGCTTGCGATCCCGTCGCCGGTCCCCCGTCCGGTACGGGGGCAACACTGAGGGTTGCAATCCGTTGCCGGACACGGAAAAAAGACAAAAAGACAAAAAAAAAAAAAAAAAGTAGTTGTTAATGATTGGAATTCCCATCGACTAATCCAGACTGAATCATTAATCAATGTTAAGTACATAAATAAAACATATTCACAGTGGTAAATTTCAAATATGTCAGCGAAGAATTTTCTCATCTTTCTTATTTTTCAGGCTGGCTAAACTATTAGCATTTGCTTTTTTTTTTTGCTATCTGATGTATCAACCATTGGCCTATATCCATGAGAAGGCAATAAGCCCAGTAGAACAATACATCCAATATTTTTAGGGCTATCCCTGGAGATTAACTTTATTTAATCACTGAAAAAAGAAATTCTGTAGTGAAATATATTAACCCTGTACAGGACAATGTACCTAAAATGCATCTGTCTGATGAAGTATTTAATAAAATTCAGCATCAATTCCCAACTGAACCTTTGAAAAGTACGAATAAAAAATTCTTTCTCAATATGATAAAAGTCCATTTAATATCACAGATAAATATTATACTGAATTTAGATATTTCAGAGTGATTCACCCTCACCCTGATGCAAAGCATAAGTGTGTTTTCATTGAAAACAGTTACTCATTGAGCATCTATTTCCTAATGCTGAAGGTTCAGTAATGAGAAAAACAGGCAGAAATCCTTGCTCTCTGATGCTTATATTTTAGTTTGGTGATGTGTGTGGAAAAAAGGTAGGGAGATGGGAAATACAAGTAATATATGCTCATGTAGAATATCTGAAAAGTATAGTGAAGAAACATAGAACAGGAAAGGCTTAGAGAGCATAGAGGAGAAGGATGCCCTTTGAGTAGGGGAGTCAGGGAAGGCCTCACTGAGAATCTGACTTTTGAGGAAACACCTGGAGGAGGTGAGGGGGTGAGCCATGTGGATACCCAGGGAAAGGCTTTCCAGGCAGAGGAAGCAGCAAGTGCAAAGGCCCTGAGGCAGGAGAATATCTAGTATGTTCAGGGAATAGCAGTGAGTCTCTTGTGGCTGCAAAGAAGTGAATAAGGGGCAGAATAGTAGGAGATAAAGTCAGTCAGATGGAGGAGGCAGGCCATACAGGACTTTGTAGGGGATGGTTAGGACTTTGGAAGGTCTTAAGCAGAAGTGTGACAATACCTAAGTGCTGAGAGATTGCTCTGGCTGCTGTTTGGGGTGTGGTTAGGAACCCAGCACAATAATCCACGTGAGAGTGGATGCTGGCCAGGAGTAGGGCGCTACAGCAGAGATGGTGAGAAGGGGTGGGATTCCGGAGCTGTTTTGAAGGGAGAGCCCGCAGGTTTTGCTCACAAATGTGGGATGTGAGTTTCTTCTTGGGAAGGATGGAGGGAGACTTTCACAATAACTATTTTATAGAGATTTATATTTTCTTGTCTGCACGATAAAGTACAGAAAAGAATGAGATTTAAAAGGAGCACTATTAGAAGACTAAATGATTTTAAGCTTCGAAGAGCTGAAATAATCAACCAAAAGACTTTTAGAGATAATAGAAGAGTAAAGAAAAACTGCTAGTCAAAAGATCCAATAGCATAAATCAGTTCAATACTCAAATTCCTGGATTAGCCAGCTAAAAATATAATAATAAAATACTTCCAATTTATGATAGCTACAAAATTGAATTTTGTGTTAATTAAACTTGTGTGAAGGTATATGATACCTATCAAAAAGTTCTACCAAATTTTAATGGTGAAAAAAGACTTGAGTACCTAAAGAGCTGTATCTTACTCCTGGACAGGAAGACCAAATGGAAGTGGCAATTATTTCTGGTTTAATTTGTAGGTTTAAGATAACTTCAGTTAAAATGCTAATACCATTGGCATTTTATAGAATTCAAAATAGTTGATTCTGCAGTATACTTGGAAAGTTAGACAAGAGTCTTAGAGTACTAACGAAGGAATAATAATTATCTCACAAAATAAACTGTTTTAAAAAACACCACCAATAACCAAGCCATTGTAACACTGAATTAGGAGGAGAAATATAGATCATCAAAATAAAATAGAGCATCTATTAATAATTTTAAGTACATATAAAAATATATAGCAAACAAGTATAATAAAATTATTAACAACATAGTTATTTTATACATGCTGCTAGAGTAACTTCAATATGGCCAAACCAGATTTACTTTAAAGAATTACGATAAAAAATTAAATCATATACAAAGAGATAGTTTGTTTATTTAAGCAAATAGGGAAGCCAGTTTAGATTTTTGAAGAAGTTATGAAGAAAATGGGCAAAGGTGTTTAAGTAAAATTTGAACATCTGTATAATTAAAATAAAGACAAAATAGTGGCTAAATAAATAATATATTTTGTTTTGCAGGAAGTCCAAGTATCCTATATGCAATGTTACTAAATGTTCTTTAGAGTTTCTGATACTTTTCAAATCTACTAATGCAACAGGTCGAGATTTAATATATAAAATACATAAAGAGCTCTAAAATTACCTTGAAGTCTCTAAAAGACAAATACACACACACACACACAAATAAGTCACACATAAAAAAATTCTTATCATCATTTATGAGGAAAAAATAGAAATTTTGTTAGTTCTAAGTAAATTACATACCTATTAAGTAAACCCAAATCCAGAGGAAGTGTTGGTGAATCTTAAAGGACTAAAATATTAAAATATTTTTCGCTTTATTCTGGGAAATCTATTGTGGGAAAGTTTTTGTATGAAAATAATTTAAAAGAAGATGAATGCTATCTGTATAAAGATGCATTGTTTTAGTTTTACCTATAATAGTAAACAACAATAATTAGAAACCAAATAAATATTTGACAATTGGAGAATGAAGTAACCTATAATTTAATATCCTGATGCATGAATCAGATTCATGTTTACTATTACTATGAGGTGGAAAATTAGAAAAAATTTTTTGTCACATAAGAATTATAGGGAAAAATAGAAGAAAATAAAATTTTTACCATGATTCAAATACAGGAAAATGTTTATCTATGGTTAAAGGTATAAGATGTCATCAAGAAAAGTAGTTGATACAAAGGATCATAAGAGACTACTATGAACATGTATATGCGAACAAACTGGAAAACCTAGAAGAAATGGATAAATTCCTGGACATATACAACTTACCAAGGCTGAATTATGAAGAACTAGAAAACCTAAACAGACCAATAACTAGTAATGAGATTGAAGCACTTACAAAAAGTCCTGCAACAAAGAAAACCCCAGGACCACATAGCTTCGATGTTGAATTCTACCAATTGTTTAAAGAAGAACTAATGCCAATTCTTTTCAAATTCTTCCAAAACCTTGAAGAGGAGGGAATACTCTGCGAGGCCAGCATTACCCTCATACCAAAACCAGAAAAAGACATGACGAAAAAAGAAAACTACAAACCAATATCCCCAATGAACACAGATACAAAGATCCTCAACAACAAACAGAATCCAACAACACATTAAAAATATCATACACCATGACCAAGTGGGATTCATCCCAGGGAAGCAAGGATGGTTCAAAGTATGCAAATCTATAAAGGTGATACATCACATCAACAGAATGAGTGAAAAAAACATATGATCATTTCAATAAACCCAGAAAAAGCATTTGATAAAATCCAGCACCACTTTGTGATAAAAACACTCAACAAATTAGGTGCAGAAGGAATGCACCTCAACACAATAAAGGCCATATATGAAAAACTCACAGCTAACATTATTCTAAATGGACAAAAAATGGAGGCTTTTCCTCTAAGATCTGGAACAAAACAAGGATGCCTACTTTCCCCACTATTATTCAACAGAGTGTTGGAAGTTTTAGCCAGTACAATAAGGCAAGAGAAAGCAATAAAGGGCATGCATATTGGAAAGGAGAAAGTAAAACTACCCCTATTTGTAGATGACATGATCACGTACATAGAAAATCCTAAAGACTCCACCAGAAAATTACTAGAACTAATAAATGAATTCAGTAAAGTGACAGGATATAAAATCAACATACAAAAATGAATAATAGCCTTCCTATATGTGCCAATGATGAAGTAGCTGAAGAAGAAATCAAGAAAGTAGTCTCATTTGCAATTGCTATCAAAAAAATGAAATATTTAGGAGTAAACTTAACCAAGGAGGTGAAAGCCCTCTACAATGAAAACTATAAAACATTGGTGAAATAAATTGAAGAGGACACAAATAAATGGAAGGTTATCTCATGTTTGTGGGTTAGAAGACTTAACATCATCAAAATATCCATATTATCCAAAGCAATCTATGCATTCAACACAATCCCTATCAAAAAATCAATGACATTCTCCACAGAAATAGAAGAAAAAAATCTTAAAAGTTGTATTAAACCACAAAAGACCCTGAATAGCTAAAGCAATCTTCAAAAAAAAGAGAAATGTTGGAGGCATCACACTTTCTGACTTCAAAATGTACTATAAAGCTATAGTAACAAGAACAGCATGGTACTAGTATAAAAATAAACAAACTGACTAATGGAATAGAATAGAGAGCCCCAAAATAAACCCACACATTTACAGCCAACAAAGGTGCCAAAAATATACAATAAGGAAAGGACAGTGTCTTCAATAAAAGTGCTGGGAAACCTGGATATCCATTCACAGGCAAAAGATTAAAACTAGACTTCTATCTCTCAACATGCAGAAAAATCAACTCAAAATGGATCAAAGACCTCAATTTAAAACCAGAAACTATGGAACTACAAGAAGAAGACACAGGTGAAATGCTGTGCTCTAACCAGCCAAGCTAACTGGCCAGCCCTTGGGAAGTACTTTTTTGAGTGGGACAAAGGCACAGGTAACTAAAGCAAAAATAGACAAATGGGATTACATCAAACTAAAAAGCTTCTGCACAGCAAGGGGTACTGTCAACAAAGTGAAGACACAACCTAAAAAATGGGAGAAAGTGTTTGCAAACTACACATCTGACAAGGGGTAACATCCAGAATATATAAGAAACTCAACAGGAAAAAAACAAATAACCCAATTAAAACATGGACAAAGGACCTGAATAGACATACTTCAAAAGACATACAAACAGACAACATGCTCATGAAAAAATGCTTAACATGGGGCCAGCCCGGTGGCGCACTGGATAGTGCGCCGCTTGGGAAGCGCGGCGGCACTCCCGCCCGAGGGTTCGGATCCCACGTACAGACCAGTTCCCGCTCACTGGCTGAGCGAGGCGCGGGAGCAACGCCGAGGGTTGCAATCCCGTTGCCGGTCCCCGGTCCGGTACGGGGGCAACACTGAGGGTTGCGATCCGTTGCCGGACACGGAAAAAGAAAAAAAAAAAAAAAAAAAAAAAAGAAAAAATGCTTAACATGACTAATCAGTGGGGAAATGCAAATTAAAACCACAATGAGATATCACCTCATTCCAGATAGAATGGCTGTTATCAACAAGACAGAAAATAGCAAATGCTGGAGGATGCAGAGAAAAGGGAACTCTCCCACATTGCTGGTGGGAATGTAAATTGGTGTAGCCATTGTGGAAAACAGTATCGAAGTTCCTCAGAGAATTAAAAATAGATCTATCTTATGACCCAGCTACCCCATTACTGGGTATATATAAAGGAAATGAAATCAATATATCAAAAAGACACCCGCACTCCCATGTTCATCACAGACTATTCACAATAGCCAAGAGATGCAATACACCTAAATGTCTATCAATGGATGAATGGATTAAAAGCTGTGGTATGTGTACACATTGAAATACTCTTCAGCTATGAAAAAGGATAGCCTATCATTTGCACCAACATGAACAGAACTGGAAACCACCACGTTAAGTCAGACACATAGAGACAAATACTATGTGATATCACTCATATGTGGACTCTAAAAAAAATTTTTTTAAAAGTGGTTCTCATAGAAGTTGAGAGTAGAATAATGGTTACCAGAGGCCAGGAGAGGAGGTGGGGAGGAGGAGAAGTGGTGGACTAATGGGCACAAAACTGTTGTCTACCCTAAGTGAAACATTGTGCATTATATGAGTGTATTAAAACAACACACTGTACCCCATAAATATGTACAAGTAAATGTTAAAATATTTTGAATTAAAAAAAGAGAGGTAGTTGAGTCTAGGTGAAGAAATTTAGGATGTAATTTTCAAAAGTCAACATTAAAAATGAATGTAAACATATACATATATGAATGGATTAGTTGAAGATGTTTGGGTGTTACAAGAAATGTATTGAATTGTCATTTCCTGTCCTTTGACTGTTTAAAGCAGTATTGCTTATTTCACTTAGGAACTGGGGTGGACATAAGCATCAAGTCTGTTGATACATGTGTATACCCATGAAACCATCACCATAATCAAGACAGTGAACATATCCAGCTCCCCTAAAAGATTCCTCTTTGTAATTTCTCCCTCCTTCCCTGGCTATGTACTCCCCCTTTCCAACCGGCCTGTATTCCCCAGACAACTGCTGATCTGCTGTCACTATACATTGGTTTGAATTATCTGAAATTTTATATAAATGGAATCACACAGTACGTATACTTTTTTTGTCTGGCTTCTTTCACTTAGTGTAATTATTTTGAGATTGATCCATATTATTGACTGTACCAATAATTCATTCATTTTCATTAAAAACCCCAGATTTTAAGGGTATAATTTACAAATCATAAAATTCACCCCTTGTACATGTACAATTCAATTATTTATAGTAAATTTTCAGAACTGTGTAACCATCATCACAGTGAAACTTTAGACCCCTTCCACCACCCCCAAGAAGACCATTTGTGTTCATTTACAGTCACTTCCTGTTCCCAAGTCCAGATTCAGGAAAACTCCACCTATTTCCATAGGTTTGCCTTTTTTGGATGTTTTCTATAAATGGAATTAGCAATACGTGGTCTTTTGCATCTAATATAATGTTCTTGAGTTTATCTGTGTTGTAGCGTGTATCAGTATTTCATTCCTTGTTATTGATGAATATGACTTGACTGTACAAATGATTTGTTTGTACATGTACCCACTGAAGGACATTTGGGTTGTTTCCAGTTTTGGACTATAACAAATAAAGCTGCTATAAACTTTCATGTACAAGACTTTGTATGAATAAATTTTCATTGTTGGGGTATAGCTGGATAATAAGGTAGGTGTATGTTTAACTTTTAAAGAAACTGTCAAACTATTTTCCAAGGTGGGTAAGGTAGGTAAACTATTTTACATTCCCACTAGATCTCCGCATGCTGTTTAGCATTTGGTATCATCAATCTTTTTCATTGTAGCCATCTAATAGATATGTTGTGGTATCTCTTTATGATTTTAGTTTTCATTTTCCTAATAACTAATGGTGTCGAGCATCTCTTCATGTGCTTATTTTCCATACATATGTATTCTTTGGTCAAGTGTTCAAATATTTTGCACATTTTTCATTAGGTTGCTTATTATTATTGACTATTATTGAGAGTTTACATGTCCTGGATACAATAGCTATATCAAATATATGCTTTGCAAATATTTGCCACTATTTTATGGGTTCTGTTTGTTATATTCTCCAAACAATGTCTTCCAAAGAACAGAAGTTTTTATTTTGGTGAAGTCCAATTTATGACTGTTCTTGCATGGATTGTGATTTTGATGCCATATCTAAGAAATTTTTGCATTACTCAAAGTCACAAGGATGTTCTTCCCCATGTTTTTATCTACACGTTTTATAGTTTTAGGTTTTACAGTTAGGTCTAGAATAAATTTTGAATTAAATTTTTGCAAGATATGGATTGAAGTTGATGTTTCTGCTTATGGATATGCTATTGTTCCAGCACCATTTGTGAAAAAACTATACTTTCTCCACTGAATTGCTTTTGTATCTTTGTCAAAAATCTCTTGTTCATATATATGTGGGTCTCTTTCTGAATTTTCTGTTCAGTGTTGTTGAACTATGTCTGTGTTGATTACTATAAGTTTATAATAAATCTTGAAGTCAGGTAGTATTAGTTTTCCAACTTCATTTTTTCTTTTTCAAAGTTGTTTTGGCTATTCTATGTCCTTTTCAAATTTCCATGTGAATTTAGAATCAGCTTGTAAATTTGTACAAAAAAGTCAGATGAGATATTGATTGGGATTCTGTTAAATCTATAGATCAATCTGGTGAGTATTGACATCTTAATAATATTGAGTTTTCTGAACCATTAGTCCAGTATCTCTCTCTCTCTATTAATTAGGTCTTTAATTTTTCTCAGCAATGATTTGTAGTCTTCAGTGCATAAATCTTTATTTTTTATCAGATATATCTGTATTTCATATTGTAGATACTATTGCAAATTGTAATTTTAATTAACATTTCCTATTATTCATTGTTGGTATGTGAAAATATAATCAATTTTTGTGTATTGATCTT
>NW_007735571.1:42904-45772 GCF_000696425.1 Galeopterus variegatus
ACATTTCCTATTATTCATTGTTGGTATGTGAAAATATAATCAATTTTTGTGTATTGATCTTGTATCACTTAAACTTGCTAAACCAGTGTGTCAGTTTTTAATAGATTCCATCAGATTGTGTATATGAAAGATAATGTTGGCTGTGACTAAAGGCAGTTTTACTTTTTCTTTCCAATCTGGACAGCTTTTATTTTCTCTTCTGGCTTTTTTGCATTGTCTAGAATCTCCAGTATCATGTTGAAGAGAGGTGCTGAGAACAGAAATCTTTGCTTTGTTTCTGATCTTAGGGGGAAAGCATTCAGTCTTTCACATTAAGTATGATGATAGCTGTTAGTTTTTGTAGATGCTTTTTACCAGGTTAAGGAAGTGTTCTTCTATTCCTTGTTTTCAGAAATTTTAAAAATCAGAAATAGATGTTGCATTTTGTTAAATGCTTTTTATGCATCCATTGAGCTGATCATATGGTTTTTCTATTTTAGTTTGTTCATATGGTGAATTATACTAACTGCTTTTAGAATGATAAGTTAATCTTGCATTACTAGAATAAGACCTGTTTGGTCAAAAGGCATTACCTTTTTAATACATTTTTGTATTCTATTTTCTATTATTTGTTTAGAATTTTTGCATCCTTGTTTATGAGAGATGAGGAGCTTTAGCTTTCTTTTCTTGTGTTGTCTTTTATGTTGATATTAAGGTAGTGGGGACTTTATAAAATAAGTTCAGAAATATTTCCTCCTCTTTCGGGCCGGCCCGGTGGCGCATTGCTACAGTGCGCCACTTGGGAGTGCGGCGGCGCTCCTGCCGAGGGTTCGGATCCCACATANAAAAAAAAAAAAAAGAAAGAAATATTTCCTCCTCTTTAATGTTCTCAAGAAATTTATGTAGAATTATTATTATCTCTTCCTTAAACATTTTCTAGAATTCACAAGTGAAGCCATCTGGGCCTGGAGTTTTCTTTGTAGGAAGTTTTTCTTTCTTTCCAATCTGTTTTCCTGTTATTTACTTTGTATGTCTGAAAAACTCTTTATTTGGCTTTCGTTTCAGAAAGATATTTTTGTAGGGCATAGAATCCCATATCGATAGTTCTTCTTTAAATTTTTTTTAAAGGATGCTCCACTATGTTCTTGCTTACATTGTTTCCAGCAAGAAATCTACTTTAATCCTTATCTTTTTTCCTCTGTATATAATATATGTTTGTCTCCTTCTGGTTGCTTTCAAAATATTCTCTTTATCTCTGGTATCAGAAATTTGATTATGATGTGCTTTGGTGTAGTTTTCTTCATGTTTTTATGCTTAGAGTTCGTTCAGCATATAATTTGGGGAAATTTTGATTATTTTTTCTTCAACTACATTTTCTGTGTTTCCCTTTCTTCAGGTATGCAAATTACATGTGCATGAGGCTGCTCGAGGTTGTCCCACAGCTCACTGACACTCATTTTGTTTCTGCTTTTGTTTTTCAATTTTTTTTTATATCTTCTGTATCTCCACTTAAATTTTTGAACATATTAAATACAATTATATGAAGGGACTTCAAAAAGGTCATCGAAAAATTAAATTAAAAGATAAAAATACATAAACTTTATTTCTCGGCATAAGCTCCATCAAGTTCAAAACACTTTAATAAGTGATGATACCAGACATTTAGTCCATCCCCAAAGAACTGAGGGTCCTGGGAAGTTAACCATGTCAATATAGGTTTTTTTTACATTACTAACTGAAAAGAAAATGAGTTCCTTTAAATACGTTTTAAAATCAGGAAACAAAGAGAAGATGTTGTCATTCTTTGGCCCTCCAGAAAGTCAACCATAAAATACCTTGACCATCCCCCAAAACTGTTGCTGTAACCTTTGCTCTTTCCAGTCCACTTTTGCTTTGACTGGACCACTTCCACCTCTTGCTAGTCATTGTTTGTGCTTTGTCTTCAGGAAATCATACTGGTAAAGCCATGTTTCATCTGCTGTTACAATTCTTTGAAAAAATGCTTCAAGATCTTGATTCCACTTGATTAAAATTTCCATTGGAAGCTCTTCTCTTGTCTGCAGCTGATTTGGGTGCAACAGTTTGGAAACCCATTGAGTGGAAAGTTTGCTCACCTTTCATTTTTCAGTCAGAATTGTGTAAGCCCAACCGACTGAGGTGTCTGTGGTGTTGACTACTGTTTCTGCTGTGGATCATAAATCCTCTTCGATTAGGGCATGAGCAAGATTAGTTTTTTCCATGTAGATTGACGTGAATGGTCTGGCGCTGCAGGCTTCGTCTTCAACATTGTCTTGTCCCTTCTTAAAATGAGTTATCCATTTGGAAAATGCTGTTTTCTTTGAGGCACTGTCCCTATAAACTTTTCATAAGGCATCAGTGACTTCATCATTCTTCCACCCAAACTTCACCATAAATTTGGTGTTTGTTCTCGCTTTAATTTTAGCAGAATTCATGTTGCTCTGATAGAGACTCTTTTCAAACTTATGTCTTATCCTACTTAGTGCCTCAAACTAGATCCTGTTCAGACGTTTTATAACAAATCAGTACAAGTTTATTTTGGTGCAAAAAAAATTAAAATCCATGCATAGTTTTCTTCATAATACACATTGTCCACGAACTTTTTGAAGACCTTGTAATAACTATATTAATGTTATTTTCTGCTAACTCTACCATCTGTGTTAGTTCTGGATGATTTTGATTATTGTCTACTTAATGTTCATTTTTTTTACTTCTTTTCATATCGGTAATTTCTATTAGATGTCAGACATTATACATTTTGCCTTGCTGGGTGCTGGATATTTTTGTATTTCTATAAATGTCCTCTCTGTTTTGGAATGCAGTTAAGTTATTTGAAAATAATTTAATCCTTTAAGGTCTTGCTTTTCAGAT
>NW_007735571.1:46712-55705 GCF_000696425.1 Galeopterus variegatus
TTTGGAATGCAGTTAAGTTATTTGAAAATAATTTAATCCTTTAAGGTCTTGCTTTTCAGATTTGTTAGGCAAATTTAGGGCAGTGATCAATCTCAGGCTAGTTATTCCTCACTATTGAGGCAAGAGCCTCCTCAGTATTCTACTAGTGCATCATGAGCCATGGGTTTCTCTAGTCTGGCTGGTGTGAACAGGTACTGTTCCTGACCCCGTGTGAGCACTGGTCACCATTCCATCAAGTGCTTTTACATGGCTCTTTCCCCAGCCTTGGGTGGTTTCCTCATATGCATGGAGTGATTCCTACTCAACTGAAGGCTCAAGAGAACCTTTGAAGATCTCTGCAGCTCTCTCTCTTTGTGCCTCTCTTCTGTCCAGTGCTCTGTCTTATGTGCTCTATCTGTCTTGGTTGTCTCTCTCAGCTCTGCCTCCTCGACTTGCGGAGTCCACTTGATTCCACCTGGTTTCCCTTTCTGCTCTGTGGCCCAGAAACAGTCTTAATTGAATAATCTGGGACAGTTGTAAGCCTTATCTCACGTGTTTATTTCTCATGGATCANCTCTGTGGCCCAGAAACAGTCTTAATTGAATAATCTGGGACAGTTGTAAGCCTTATCTCACGATCTCACGTGTTTATTTCTCATGGATCACTGTCTTTTGCTGTCTTACGTCCATTGTCTTGAAATGTATTATTTCATATATTTTGTACATTTTGTTTATTTCTTTCATTTGGGAAGGTAAATTTGGTCCTTGTTAATCCATCTTGGCAGGAAGCAGAAGTTTCTTCCTATATCTTAAAATACAAATATTGACATGGTTGCAATTAGAGTATGTATATCATTTTATGGTCAAACATTAAATCTTAGGCATTTGCCATATTTCTTAATAGTTTTATAATTGCCATTTTAATAGCTGCAAAATATTTTTCAGTGTGCCAAATTTACTTGGGAGCAGTTTATATATTAACAAATGATTTATGTCCCATCTCTGTTGAGAAAAAAAATTCAGATGGCTTACTGACAAATGGCCTACTAAATAAGAGTAATACAGTATGAATTAAAAGGGAGAACAAAGTTCAGAAAAATGAAGGAAGTAATAGTGCCCACTACGATAATATCTGCTATAATTGAAAGTAAAATTAGCCTTTAGGCATTCTTTCAGTCAAATCTGCCAGCTGTTTTTTGTTACATTATTCTCATTTTTCCTCATGGAAAGGGGATTGACAGGGAACCAGCAGTTACTGAATGCCTACTGTGTGCAACTTTACAATAGGTATAATACATAATATTTTCTTTCAGTTTCTCACCCTTGTGATACTTGCCCTGGATCATAGATCAAATAACAAAATACCTTTCGATTTCTAAGAGTAAAATGGCCCAGCAGGGATTCAAAGGCCAAAGCCATACATTACACAGGTTACCCCAGGAGGATAGGCATTTTCTTTGTACTAAATTCCAAGAAAAACTTCTCATATGGGGCAATTTATATAGGCAGCAGTGAGTGATCCCATGATCAATGTCTTAACAGCAGCTTTATGCTAAATACGGAAGAATTTTTTTTGGCATGGCCTTTAATGGGTGTGACATTGAACCGCCCTTCATTTGAGGAGATTTTAGGAGGAGCTGCACTGAAATGGATCATGTATGCAGCCTTCTTGGGATGTAAGATTAGCCAAGGAACTTGGTTACTGAGGGAAAGGTTACTCCCCTCTACACCTTCTTCCTTCTGTGATCTTAACTGCTCTTGGACAAGTCTTTGGATGTACCTAGATAGCTCATATTTCACTGCTTTTTGATGAGGGTCTATTTAATACAAATTAATGCCTCTTCCTCCAAACTGCTCCATAATCCCTTGCAGTTTGATTCCTGTGTCTGTAACTCTACTAAAACGTACCCCCAGGCATCTTTGTGGAATGACTATTGACACTGGAGTTCTGGGACTCTCTTCCTCCTCCTTCTCTCTCAGCCTGTTGCTCTTCCTCACAAACTGCCTATGTTCTATCCACCCCTTGGGGTATTGTCCTTAGCATCCTGACATCTCCATTGGTTCCTAGTTCAGTGTTATTCACTTGCACTGCTGCCAGCTTGATGCTTAGAGCTACAGTGGTAAGCAAAGATGAGTGACACCTAGTTCTGACATCGGGTTGCTCCTCTCTGGTAGTGGGATGATAGAGAAAAGCAAATCACTGTCATAAAAAAAGTAACTTAAAAGTTCCACAAACAAAGCAAATATGAATATCCAAATAGAAAAATCAGGAAACATTTCAAGAAATATATAATTTTTGACATTGAAAGTTGTATAAACATGTATACATCTATCAGACTCAGTGTATGTACTTCCTAGATTTACTTGGCCCCTCCTGCCCCCCTGGGATTTAGCCACTTGCCCACTGGGGAGTCCAGCCGTGGCCATTGTTATTTCAACTCCTAGCACTGCCAGCTGCTCCGGACTCCTCCAGGGTGTGGCCAGGCTTTGGGACAGTTTCATCCCATGCACTAAGGGAGAAGCGTAGATACCCCTGTGCTCAGGTTCTGTCTGTCCAACTCACAAAGGCAAAGCCTTCTCCCTCTGCTTTGGGGCTCAGATGCAGTGCCCTTCACGGCTATCCAGAGGAGCTGGTGACATAACCTAGGAGTGCAAGGGAGTTAATATTCTATGGGGTCCATTTGATCCACAAGACTGAGCAAATTGGAGCTCTAGGCTGTTAGCTCCCTCTTCCTTCCTCTCCTGGATGGGCTACCCCAATAAGTGCCTGGAAACCTTTCCTCATGACTAAGCAACTGCACTGTGGCCAGCTCAGTTGACACCACTTCGTACCTGCTCTCATTCCGTCCCTGCCTCACCTTCCCCGTTCCTTCACCTTGCCTTCCTGAGATTGCACCTCTCTATAATGTCTTTCCACAAGAGATTTCCCACAGGCTCTGTTTTCTAGGGATCTGGGCTACAATTCAAACAGATGTGAGGCAGGGCTTTCCAAGCAAAAGGAACCATGAGCAAAGTACTGAGAGAGGAAGGCAGGTGTGCTCGCTCGGGTTTACCTCTCCAACCTGGAAGTCCTGGACTCAATACCTGAAGCTGTTCCTGCTGGTCTCTCTGTGGTGCATACCCCCCTCCGCCCACATCCACCAGCTGAAATTGCTCCAATATTAACTTTTTTCCTTGTGCTTTCTATATTTTCCAAATGCATAGTTCATTTGAAATCAGAAAACAAAAGCCATAAAAAGGATGTCCTGCTATTTCTCAAGTTTCAGCTCAAAAACTACCAGGTTCTTAAAGCCAAAAGTAAACTCTCCCTTCTTTGTGCTATCTAAACTATTTGTTTTTAAGCCACATTATAGCATTTGTTATATATTGTATTGTATCATAAATTAGTCTTGTACATATATGTGTCACCACATCTACCAGATTAGAAGTTCCATGAGGGCAGAGGTAAAATGCAGATGTTCCACAAACATCAGTTGAATACATTTAGAAATCTATCTGCAAGATTAGGTTAGGATTAGAGATGTGTTCATTAAATCATTATTATTACTTTTTAACACAATATTAATATTATGAAACCCACAAACATGTCCAGAATGTTCTGGCAGCTTTGTGCAAGTCCATACTCTTATGGCTCAAATCGTGGTTTGAATCTCTAGGCACTGATTCTCTCGGAAGTTCCTGAGATCAGTGACATTAGAATCGAAACATACAATGTGGAATAAAGGCTCAAACTCAGTGGACCACCATAGGAGAAACAATGAGAGAGAAATTATTTCATTCATTCAATGAACATTTTTTAGCAATTACTGAGCACTGTGATAGTCAATTAAATACTTTTAAAAGTGTAAATTATATAGGAATAATAGTTATACTTGTGCATAGGAACACTTAAAGGCTATTAATTCTTCCCCTAGCTTCTCATTTTAGAAGCTGATTTCCATGTTCCTTCATTTCACACTGTCCGGTTAATTTCAATGCATTTTTCGAGTCGTTACAGGAGGTGAGAGAAGGAAGAAATCAGGAAAGGATGTGAAAAACTAGTACCAGAAGTTACGTAATCACCATTTTTAGTTGAATATGTGGACTCCCTACGAAAATAACAAGCTTGGCAGTGCTCATAAAAAGATGCCTTAATTTTCTTAAATCTTTGACTCTGGGAAGCTTTTTGAGCCACTCCTTATGTAACAGGACTGGGCAGGCTTCCTCCCTTTTTTTATTTCTTCCATTGACATCTTCCAGGGAAAATGCTGCATGATATGATTTTCAAGGCTAATTTGCCTTTTTGTCTTAAGCAGTGTCCCTTGCTACAAATTATCCTCCTATGCCTCTCTGAGCTAGGGAGGATCCTTCAAAATTCCTAACAGGCAGCCCTGTGGGGAGATGGGAGGGAGGGCGGGAGGAAGGGAGGGAGAGAGAGTTAGAGGGTGTCTGTATGCTGCGTACATGTGGTACAAGCAGGGAGATCAGAACGATAGCAGAACAGGCAGTGTAATTCCATGTTCCTCGGAAGTATGTTAGCCCTACGGGGAACTGAGCTTGCCAGTCTACTTGCAGAGGAAAAGTAGATTTGGGGAAGGTGGATGGGGTCAATTCATAAGTGACTTCTTCCTTGGGCATGATAAGGGCTTTCGCTGATCTCCAGTGACTGCCTGGTGCCTCATGGGCAGACTCGGCTCTCTCATTCCCAGATATTTGATTTTGCAAAAGGGACACACCTATCTATCTGCTGCAGGAAAGAAGACACTGACCAGATTTGCAAGCGGTAGGTTATAACATTCAGCGTGTTTATGCAGCAGAATTGCTGAGAGATGCAGAGAGAGGGGGTTGCTCGGGCTGGTTGATTTATCTGCAATAGGGAATGTTTTATTTTAATTGTCAGTTCAAAGAAGAATCGCTGCCTAGGCTAAGGTAGCCGTTAAACATTCTGTCTTCTAAGCTTTTGCATTTGTGTTTGCTGTGGTTTCTGTGTTTGTGCAGCCTAGCAAAGCTACAGAGGGCTCACCTTTAAATAACCTGCAGCTTCCTATTTTCCTTCATTTTTTTTTCTCCCTAAGCACAGTTCCCACCCTATCTTCCCAACATCCCCCTGCCCGCCTCCCCACCCCATCTGGAACATGGCCTATCTCCACCTTGAGCTTTCTGCACCCTAAGTCTGGATTTCCTGCTGGTTTGCTGCAGGTGTTGGTGGATGCTCTGCCGCCACCGGGGCCCAGGCGGACTGACTCAGCAGGAGGGTTTGTGCATGGGAATTGGAGACCATGGCAGTGCAGCTGGTGCCGGACTCTGCTCTCAGCCTGCTGATGGTGAGTGCTCGGGAGGAGGTGGGGCCCGGGCAGCACCTCTCCAGCCTCCCCTGCACCGTGGGCTGCTGCTGCTGCTGCTGCAATGGCTGCAGACATGTTAAACATCGCTCTGCTTTATCCCTCAGCCTCTTTTGAACCGATTTCTTGGGTCAGAGGATCAGCATGACAAAGCACTTGCAGGGAAAAGAAGCATTCGATTTGCCATTTTAGAAACTTGTTGCTGAATGCTATTTTGAGAGACGTGCTTGCAAACAGGTGCTAGGAGCCCCTCGGAATAGACTCCTTGGGCCCTCCCCCTAGCTCTCAGCATCCTTTCCGCCTCGCATTTTGAATCTAAATCGAGCAAATCGTGTTTGTTTGTTTGTTTGTTTATATCTCCTCATGGCAACTGTGGAGTTTTTTGTGCACGGGGGGAATGAATAGGATCTCCCTTCTGGGTGCCTACATGTCTGCTTAGATTCCCCTGTAGAAGTGGCCTAAGAGATTCACTGTGGCCTTGGTGACATTTGGGCTACAATTGATAGGGGGACATTGGCAGGCCTCATCCAGGCATTTATCTGTGTGCGCTGCTGGCCTGTCAAATGCTCTTCTGTGACCTTCACTATGTTAGGAAGGTCGTCTCTCTTATCCTGTTAAAGCAAACAGGGACAGTGGCACCGTCTTGTTTTATTTAATCCAATTGGCTTTTTGCATAACACTGGGTTCAGGGTCTGCTGTTGCTGTTGTTTTGCCCCCTCCCTGCTCCTGTCCCAAGCAGCCCACATGCCAGGGTGATACTGTCAGAAGTCCCCTGTGTGGGCTTGGCGTGGGAACGTTCCCAACACTGACCCAGGAGATTCTGGGTACGAGTAAGTGCTTTTGCCGTGTGTACTGATCTGCATGTTCTGACTGCGCAGGGGAGAGGTGGCTTTGGGAGGCCTGATGAGTTTATTAAGGGGACCTGGGGCAGGAGCCAAGGCCAATCCTGTCTCCTGGGTGGCAGGCCACATCAAGTTAAGAGGGACAATATCTAGGTTCTTTGGTACTCAAAATGTCATTTGGTCCACAGATGCATTTGAATTGCCTGAAGTCTCTTGGGCCTCTGCTGACCTGGTTTCACCCGGGGGAGGAGGACTAGAAGGAATAAGTCATTTTCTGGAGAACTTACCCTTTACTCGTCCTCAAGTACCCTTTACTCGTTACTTGAAGGAGAAAGTATTGTCAGACAGCAGAATTAATTCATTGTCTACCTCTGGTCAGAGGAGTGTACAGTAAAGGCCCTGAGTATTTGGGAGGGTGGGTGGTGGTGAAATGCAGTATCTGTGAGGACCAGGATAGTGCTGGGGACCTAGGAGTCTGCATTATGTGCACGAAAGTACAGGCACACGCATGCACTCGTATGCATGCACCATGCATATTATCTACTATGGCTTAATAGAAATAAACCCTGCATTGTGTTATAGAGGGAAAAGGTTTTCTTGAAAAATAACTTCAGGGCGAGCTCAGCCTGCTTGCCCCAGACTTCTGCTCTGCACCCTCCCCTGTGCTTAGACATATATCTGTTTAGCTCCAAGGCACTGCAGAGAAATCCTGGTACCCGCACAGGATGCAGCTCAGCATCCCAGCTCAGCTGTTCCTGACACACACACACTCTCAGGCTCTCCTGTTCCTGGGCCTCCCAAATATTATGGTGTCTGTCCTAGTGGTTTCTGCAGCTCAGACTTTATCCTTCATCTGTCTACAAACTCTGCCCTTAGATCTCTCCCTAACCCTCACCTCCTGCCCAGATTAAAGGATCGCGTTCTCATCTCTCTCAGAAGCCGGGGGAAATAGCTCTTGCCACCATGATGGACTGTTAGATTAGAGCACCCCGAGGCACCAGGTGCAATCAGTGCATGTTTTCTGTTTCATGTTTGGTTTAGGGAAATTTTCCCCTATGGACTTCGGCGCTTTTTTCTTTTTCAAGGGTAAACCCCAAAGTAATTGCTTCTTGACACATTGCATGGTGGCTCTCAAAATTTATAAGCAAGTCGAGGATTAAAGAAAGGAGAGAAAGAGGCCATGTGGTTGCTTTGGCTGTGGGTTCAGGAAGGAAGCTGTAAATATTATTATTTATTAGCTCATCAATCAGCCAACCAGTTCTCGATATTTATCGAGTGTCTGCTCACTGAGGAAAGTAGCAACAGACAGAGCTCATAAATGCAGCTTCAGGGAAGGTTGATACCAGGGTGGCCAATTGCAGTTCTGATTTTGTTCTGCACAGTCACTGGCTGCAGGGGAACTGGGGAGACTGTTTGACCATGCCACTTGCTTTTGGATGAGGAGGCATTGAGAGGTCATATTCAGTGTAGACGTCAGATGATTCAGGGCAGAACATCCTTATTTGGTTATGGAAGCAGCCAGAGTCTGGAGGCTTGGAGAGCCTTGTGCTGTATTCCCATCCTTGCCATTGGATGGCCTTGGGTGGGTCACTTCCTCTCTCTGTGCCTTACTTATGCCATTTGCAAACTGAGAGGGTTGCACTCTAGGGTCCCTCCAGCTCTGTGAAACACAACTTAAAATCTTTAGGAATGGTGTCCAGAACAGAGATCCTGGAGAGCTGACTTGAAAGCTTTATTCAGCTTTGTGTCCTTATTTCCAATCTTGAACACAAACAGTGTTGCTTTTAGAATGGTGGAATTCATTCCCATCTGTACAGCTTTTATGCCAGGCAAGTAAGCTTCGTATTATTAGCTGGAATGGGTAAACATTAGGGTTCATTCATACTCGGCCATCAGGAGTCCAACCCCACAGGAGCCTAATTTATTCTGTTGGACAAAAGCCAGTCACCTTTGAACAGTACTTAAATGGCTTTTCTAAGCTGGTGCTGGGTTTTGGTCATCTGGGAATGGTCCTGGGTGTGAGCGTGCCCGGATACTCTTGAGGTAGGAAGAATTCACTTATTCTTTCAGTGGCAAGCTAGCAGTGGAGGCAATGAGCGTCCATGCAGGGTAGAGGCCCTCAGTAAACAGACTCCAAAGAATGCAGGTGCTGGGGGTGGAGACCATGCCTCATGTGACACTGGAAAGGCTACTTCCCCCATCTGTGCAGAAATCTCAGGAACCACTAGGATATATTGCTGTGTTCACCACACTGCTGGGAGCCTTCAGTTTGATGTGACTAATTGTGGAGCAGCAAGCTCCTGGCTATGTGTCATTTGTGGGAGTCACATGAGTTTGGGAAAGCCACAAGGGCTGCAACATGTTAGAGGCAGGGATTTGCTGATTGCTTCTTTAATATCAGTAGAGGAATGCATAATCAAGGGGCTACAGAGGTGGTATTATGCCAGTTTGGTTCTTAGATTCTAAAAGCTCAGACCTTTGGGTCAGCTAGATTAAAATAGTGTTTGATGTAAATTAGCTGGCTAGTTAATAAATAATACAAATTATGCTTTTCTGTAAACAAAGTGTCTTTACATACATTATTTTATTTAATTCCTTCCACAAACCTATGTTTAAGACAAAAAAAGAAATCTGATAATTAGAATTTAAGAACCTATCAATTCAAGGTTACTCAGCTGAAATTGATGGGGCAAAGCCTCTAAATCTAGGTCCTCTGAGTCCCAAGCCAGTCCTGTCCCTGGTACCATATCACAGCTCAAGAACTTGATGACCACGACCTTCTAACACTTTAGATCAGCCCCTCAAGGGGACCTCTCCTCTGAGCCGTTCTGCATTTTCCACGTTTCTAGATG
>NW_007735571.1:55984-67422 GCF_000696425.1 Galeopterus variegatus
GATCAGCCCCTCAAGGGGACCTCTCCTCTGAGCCGTTCTGCATTTTCCACGTTTCTAGATGGGTGATCCCATCTTCCTATTTACCAAGAAAATGAAAAAGTGATACTGCAAGTCTGGCCCAAGATGTCTGGTGTGACTCTAGCAAGAAGGAATATTTTTGAATCCATTAGAGACTTGCCATGTTTTCTTTTCTTTTTTTTTTCTTTTTTGAGCCTTAATATTGTTAATTTAGGTTTAATGTGACAATGTGTTGTACAAGTGGAAAAGGGAGGTGGTTTTTGATTTTTGTTAAAAGATTGACAAGTTTTTCTTTTTAAAAAAATTTTTATTAATAATATTTTTTTTACATTCTACGATGTTGCAGAGCAGTTGGGAGGGAGGGGGAGAGGGGGAGAGGGGAAAGGGGGAGGACATGAGATGGAAGAAGGAGGAAGGAGCAGGGGTGGGATTGAGGCCTGTGGCACCCCCCTCATTCCCACAGGGGAGACTGGTGGTCTTCCAGTGGTGGCCTGGTTATTGCCAGGCTTGGTGCAGATGTCAGGGGAGTGTGGCAATAGCCCTCGCCTCCCACCACCCCAGTTCAGGACCCAGGGCCCTTCTTGCTGAGGCTTGCTAGTTGTCACTGGGCTGGTTGAGTGTGTGGGGGGGTCGTGGACGAGGCCCTCAGCCCTCTGCCATCCCGGCTCAGGTGAGCCCAGGGCACCTCTGCGGTAGCTTGGTGGTTGCCACAGGGCTGGTTGCTTGTGTGGGGGGCGGGAGGGGGGTGTGGATGAGGCCCTTGGCCCCCCACCACCCCAGCTCGGGAGAGCCTGGGGCTTTTCCTGCAGTGGCTTGGTGGTCATTGCTGGGGTGGCTGCATTTGTCAGGGGGAGTGTGGCTGAGGCCCTCTGCCCCTATCCTTGGGACTGGTTGCACGTGTCAGGGGCCATGGCTGAGGCCCCCAGCTCTCCCCACTTCCTCATTTGGTAACCCAGGGGACTTCCAGTCTTTCTAGGTGTTACAGGTGTTCTTTGGTGAAATGAGACCTTTACTAGTTACCAAACTTTGTCTCTGGTTGTGGGTACTTTGTTTTTTCTTTGAGTTCTGTGTTGGATTATTTGCTGTTCCCACCACTTAAATTCTGCACTGGAACTAATTTGTTGTCCTTTGCTTACTTATAAAATGGAGGAACTTCATGTTGGGACCAGTACTTGAGCTCTGTAGTTGAGCTAAATTGCTGCTTTGCTGCTGATTCCCTGGGGAAGGCTTTTTGTGCAGCTCAGGTTTTAATAGTTGACTTTATAGCTACTTCCAGATCTGATGAAATCTGGTGCACCTGGGTTGTATAGAAACATTGGTCTTGGTCTGAGTCTTTTCATCAAACTGCACCCCTTGCAATTCTATATTCCTGACCAGTCTCCTCTGAGTGGTTCTACACTGACTGGGGGACAGATCAGCTGTCCTCACTGTGCCCCAGTGTTCCCCCGGTGGGCCTGTCTCTCCCACCACCTGTGCTGCAAACACTTCCCACGGGACGGACAATGCTCTNGATCAGCCCCTCAAGGGGACCTCTCCTCTGAGCCGTTCTGCATTTTCCACGTTTCTAGATGAGTGATCCCATCTTCCTATTTACCAAGAAAATGAAAAAGTGATACTGCAAGTCTGGCCCAAGATGTCCGGTGTGACTCTAGCAAGAAGGAATATTTTTGAATCCATTAGAGACTTGCCATGTTTTCTTTTCTTTTTTTTTTTCTTTTTTGAGCCTTAATATTGTTAATTTAGGTTTAATGTGACAATGTGTTGTACAAGTGGAAAAGGGAGGTGGTTTTTGATTTTTGTTAAAAGATTGACAAGTTTTTCTTTTTAAAAACATTTTTATTAATAATATTTTTTTACATTCTACGATGTTGCAGAGCAGTTGGGAGGGAGGGGGAGAGGGGGAGAGGGGAAAGGGGGAGGAAATAGAGTGGGAGAGGGAAGAAGGAGGAGGGGGGAGTTGAGGCCTGTGGCACCACCCTCATTCATCCATGGGAGATTTGGGGGCTTTGGCAGTGGCCTGGTATTTGCTGAGCTGGGTGCAGATGTCAGAGGGGTGTGGCTAAAGCCCTTGCCCCCCCACTGCCCCAGCTCAAGAGCCTGGGGAGTTTCTTGCAGCAGCTCAGTGGTCATTGCTGGGCTGGTTGCGGGTGTCAGGTGAGGAGGACTGAGGTCTTCAGCCCCCCACCCATGGGACTGGTTGTAGGTGTCGGGGGCATGGCTGAGGCCCCCATTCCTCCCCCCTCCCTGGCTTAGTAGTCCTTCTAGTTTTTATAGGTCCTTCTAGGTTTTATAGGTGTTCTTTGGTGATGTAAGACCATTACTAGTTAATGTCAAACTTTGTCTCTGGTCTGTGGGTATTTTGTTTTTTTCTTCCAGTTCTGTGTTAGATTATTTGCTGTTCCTACCAGCAAGTGTCAGGGGGGTGTGGCAAAAGCCCTTGAGGGATTTGGTAGACCCCCCCACCACCCCAGCTTGGGAGAGCCTGGGGCACTTCCTGTGGAGGCTCATGGTCGTGGCTGGGCTGGTTGTGGGTGTTGGGCTGGAGTGGCCAAGGCCCTCAGCCCCCTATCGCTCCAGCTCGGGAGCGCCTGGGGTGCTTCCTGTGGCAGCTCAGTGGTCATTGCTGGGGTGGTTGCACATGTTGGTGGGTGTGGCCAAGGCCCTTGGCTCCCACTCTTGGGACTGGTTGTGGGTGTCTGGGAGCATGTTTGAGGCCCCTGGCCCTCCCCCTTTCTGTCTTAGTAGCCCAGGGGACTTCCAATCTTTCTAGGTGTTATAGGTGTTCTCTGGTAAAATGAGACCTTTATTGGTTAATATCAAACTTTGTCTCTGGTTGTGGGTACTTTGTTTTTTCTTTGAGTTCTGTGTTGGATTATTTGCTGTTCCCACCACTTAAATTCTGCACTGGAACTAATTTGTTGTCCTTTGCTTACTTATAAAATGGAGGAACTTCATGTTGGGACCAGTACTTGAGCTCTGTAGTTGAGCTAAATTGCTGCTTTGCTGCTGATTCCCTGGGGAAGGCTTTTTGTGCAGCTCAGGTTTTACTAGTTGACTTTATAGCTACTTCCAGATCTGATGAAATCTGGTGCGCCTGGGTTGTAGGGGAACATTGGTCTTGGTCTGAGTCTTTTCATCAAACTGCACCCCTTGCAATTCTATATTCCTGACCAGTCTCCTCTGAGTGGTTCTACACTGACTGGGGGACAGATCAGCTGTCCTCACTGTGCCCCAGTGTTCCCCCGGTGGGCCTGTCTATCCCACCACCTGTGCTGCAAACACTTCCCACGGGACGGACAATGCTCTGTCCCTTGCAATGACTCACCAGCCTCTGAGTGGCTCCTTTTTTTCAGTTGTTCTGGCTCCTAATCCCACCACCTGTGCTGCAAACACTTCCCACGGGACGGACAATGCTCTGGTCCCTTGCAATGACTCACCAGCCTCTGAGTGGCTCCTTTTTTTCAGTTGTTCTGGCTCCTAACTCCTATGTGGGTCCACGGGAACCCTGTCAGTGGTACTGCTGGCCTGGGGGCCGCCAAGGTCCTCTTCTCCCCTGCTGCCTCCAAGCAACTTCATCTGAAGGGCACGGCTGCAGCTTTTGCCAGCTTCTGCTCCATGTGCTCAGCAGCTCCAGCCCTAAAGCAATCACAGAACAAATCAGTCAGAGCGGTTTTTTCTTTCTCTTATCATGGCTTCTCCCACTTTCACGCACTCCATAGGTCTCTCCTCCTCTTCCCCTGAGCTCTAGTGGCCCCAGCTTGGCTATTGTTACTTTTTAATAGTTGTAAATTGGTTGATTTGTGGGAGAAAGTGACACTGGGGACCGTCTATTCCACCATCTTGCTCAGAAGCCCTTGCCATGTTTTCAAGGGTCCATTCTCTTGGACTTTGTTTCTATGAAATTGTGAGTCATATTTTACAATAGGAAAACTTAATATGTAAAAAGTCTAATTCACAAGTCACAGATATTAGTGGGTGATTATTCTCAACAAATGAAGGATGTGAATTAGATTATTCTAAAGGTTCTTTCCATTCCAAAAATTTGATTTCAGATTTCTGAGCTTCTTTTGAATAGATTAGCTCACTAGTTTATTTTGAATAGATTCCAATTGATAACCTGCTGTTCTATAACTTTATCTCACTCATTACATTTCTCAGTAAATTCTTCTTTCCTCAGACATTTTTTTTGTTTGGATATTTTCCTTTTTAAAAGTAAATGACATATATTTGCAGAGTATCTACTCTGTACAAGAGAAGTACAAGCCGGTCACTGGCTTTAATAAACTTATAAGCTAATTGAGAGACAGAATAGATGTACATGAGACCTAGAGGAAATTTACAGGACAGCTTCAGAGAATCACATAAGAACCATAACAGGTGAGCCCTGGGAGCACGGGTTGTCAGGGCGGAGGAACTGGTTCTTGAAGTTTAGGTAAGATGTTGAGGGACGGGTGAGTTAAGAGCAAATTTGAGGATAAGGGAGTGGTTGAATTACAGTGGAGTCTAGATTGTGTTTGGAGGTGGGGCATAGACTGGTTTGGACAGATTTCCTGTGGGTGACAAAGGGTTACAAGGTCAGAAAGGCAGTTTAGGGATACAAACAAGGTCCTAGTTCTATTACTGTAACCTAGTTTCCCTCTACATTTGACCTGGGACAGGTTATCTATTCAGAATTTCTAATAAGACTATGGATATTCTCTAAATCCCAATTGGCAAAAGGCATGGAATAAAGTTGAGTTCTGCCTTCAGGAATCTTGCTCTTGAGTTAGTAATAATAATCCTTGTGTTTCCAAAGTGCTTTTGGGTTTGTCTCACCAAATGTTCTCAACAGTCCAGGCAGATGAGACACTAAATTTTTCTACTGTATGATAAGGCTCAGGTCCAGAGAAGTTAAATGGCTTGCCCAAGATGACTCAAGTAATTTGTGATGAAATTCAGATATTACCCAGATTTTCAGGACGGTCCACTCATAAGTTTGAAAAAGTGATATTGCCCCCTTTATGGAAATTTGGAGAATGATAATTATGTGGTAATACAGTGTAGCTGTCTAAAACACCATATACAGAGAGGGGCCCTGTATGTTTGGGTCTAAGGGTGGAACCTATTCTTAATATCATTTATTTTTTCTGGTTTATTTAAAGTAGGATAATTGTCAAAGAGCCTCTGGGAAATGGAGGTGTCATTATCACAACCAAGTCACTAGCTAAAATCCTTCTAGGAGTCAATTATCCACCTTCTAAGGTGCCGTTTCCCAGTGGTTTTATCTAAAATATTAATATTAATAATATTTTTAGTGTTTAATCTGTTTCAGAGGGTGACATTTGAAATCCATGACAGTAAAACTACCTCTCTTGGGGCATTTTTTGCTAAATATATTTTTATTTCATTTTCTGTGAAATCTATTTCTGTGGGTCTAAGTGACAGAGACTAACTCAAACTTCTAGCATTAGCAAAAAGAGACATTTGTTGGCCAATGTCACTGGCAAGTCCTGGAATGAAATAGCTCCAGGAGAAGCCAGATCAAGGACTTTGAATAGTGGCATCAGAACACTGTTTCTCTGGGCTGGCCCGGTGATGCACTGGAGAGTGCGCTGCTTGCGGTGCTCCCACCGAGGGTTCGGATCCCATGTGAAGACCGGTTCCCGCTCACTGGCTGAGCGTGGTGCGGGTGCAACACCGAGGGTTGTGATCCCGTTGCCAGTCCCTGGTACGGGCGAGACACTGAGGGTTGCGATCCTGTTACCGGTCAGTAAAAAAAGACAAAAAGGAAAGAAAAAAAAAGAACACTGTTTCTCTGCCTCTGCCATGTCTTGAGTCTGCTTTTCTCTGCACTGACTTTAGTGTCTGGCAGATTCTTTCCCCCAGCAGCTCTAGGGTTACTTGTTAGAGTTAGCGAACGCACGGTCATCTCTTACAAGCCTTTTGGCCCTCTTGGGTGATAGACTTGTGCTGGGCCAATTACTGGGTCCAGAAATGGGAATTTCTGACTAAGCAGGTTGACTTCTATGGCTAGACCCATGGGGAGGAAGGGGTTAGACCAACTGGCTGATGACGCCACCTGAATTGCATGGAGTAGGAAGGGCAGTTTCCAAAAGGAGGAGAGCTATTTTATCAGAAGGGGGAAGCTGTTCATCAGAAGTGAGCACTAGCAAGGCAAAAGCAACAGATGTCTAATACAATGGACTTTGTGTCTTATACACCATTGTAGGACTCCTGCAAAACTAGTCAGGGAGATAAAGCATCAGTGAATCCTAAATCATGGGTTCAGTTTCTCTCAAAGTATGTATAAATAGAGAAGCACTGTTGTCTAAATATTTTATGCTAGGTGAACAAGTCTCACCATCTGTAAAAATGGGATAATAATAGCTACCGCATAAGATTTGGGATAATTCAATGAGATATGCGTTTGTACTGTTCCTGGTCTAACGCAAATGGACAGTAAGTATTGGTAGTTTCTTGCTGTTTCTTAAAACGAAATGAAATGACCGTCTGCCCGACTCATCTCAGACTCTCGCATAAACCAAAATCAGTCGAAAAAATTTCTTTCCGCATCCCAGTCTCTGGACAATGAGTGACCACGTCTGGACAACTGGCCAATGAGTTTTTAAAAGACAGATGTTCCCAGGGTCATGCAAACAATTCCAGTCATGAGAAAATGTAAATTTGCATTCCTGTCTTGCATAACTCACAGAATTTTCATACCCTCCAAAGGGAGATGACTCAAACATGGGCTGTGGTACTTTCATTGATTTGGGCCCTAAGGATGTGCATCCCCTTTTTATAGAAATTTCCGTGTTACAAAAGATCTGCTGAGACTTGTGTTCTACTCTTGGTTTTCTCATTAAACCAGGTCAAATTTTCTCTCCAATGGACAACCTGATTCACAGATTGTGACTTGAGGTTGTGTTCGTTTTTTAGTTTCATTGAGGATGTAGTTTGTTTCCTCCATTTATCGCTGGGCCAATTACTGGGTCCAGAAATGGGAATTTCTGACTAAGCAGGTTGACTTCTATGGCTAGACCCATGGGGAGGAAGGGGTTAGACCAACTGGCTGATGACGCCACNTGACTTCTATGGCTAGACCCATGGGGAGGAAGGGGTTAGACCAACTGGCTGATGACGCCACCTGAATTGCATGGAGTAGGAAGGGCAGTTTCCAAAAGGAGGAGAGCTATTTTATCAGAAGGGGGAAGCTGTTCATCAGAAGTGAGCACTAGCAAGGCAAAAGCAACAGATGTCTAATACAATGGACTTTGTGTCTTATACACCATTGTAGGACTCCTGCAAAACTAGTCAGGGAGATAAAGCATCAGTGAATCCTAAATCATGGGTTCAGTTTCTCTCAAAGTATGTATAAATAGAGAAGCACTGTTGTCTAAATATTTTATGCTAGGTGAACAAGTCTCACCATCTGTAAAAATGGGATAATAATAGCTACCGCATAAGATTTGGGATAATTCAATGAGATATGCGTTTGTACTGTTCCTGGTCTAACGCAAATGGACAGTAAGTATTGGTAGTTTCTTGCTGTTTCTTAAAACGAAATGAAATGACCGTCTGCCCGACTCATCTCAGACTCTCGCATAAACCAAAATCAGTCGAAAAAATTTCTTTCCGCATCCCAGTCTCTGGACAATGAGTGACCACGTCTGGACAACTGGCCAATGAGTTTTTAAAAGACAGATGTTCCCAGGGTCATGCAAACAATTCCAGTCATGAGAAAATGTAAATTTGCATTCCTGTCTTGCATAACTCACAGAATTTTCTTACCCTCCAAAGGGAGATGACTCAAATATGGGCTGTGGTACTTTCTCTCTGGCAAATGCAAATGCCTGCTGACATGATGAGATGGCTATTAGAGCATCTCTTCTAAAAATTAATTATACAGCAGCTTTTCAAAGCTTAATAGTGGTTTGGAAAGCATATGTTGCTGGTGCAGGTAGCTTTTTCTCATTGAAGTCTATGCCAGAATATGAAATGTAATGGAACATATGGTATTTAGCCTGGTCTTAATCAAGGGTCCTGGAAACATGCTTGAGTAAGACCAGGTGTTTCCTACCCAGTGAGGAGACTGAATTCAATGTCAAGGTAACACGGGCCTGAGACTCACACTGCATTGCAATGAATACTCTTTATAACTCTGCAGAGCGCAATATCAGTCTTACAGTCTAGACCTGGAGAAGCAATTTCCTGAGTGATAGATTCCATTCATCTCCCCAAGCAACATCATGTCCTCCAGGGTTTTAATTATCATCTGTACACTCATGATCTCAAGTCATGTCTTTGGCTCAGGACTTGCCCCCAAGCTACAAATCCAAATGCTTGTCAGATTTATCCTCCTATCTGTCCCTCGGGTACCTCAAACTCAGCTCATCCCAAAGAGGATTTACAATCCTCTCCCTGGCCTACATGCTCCACCTTGGTTGGTGGTAGCACCGTTTCCCTGTCACCCTGGGTGACACTTTTGTCTCAGTCTCTCTCTCTCATCCACCTGTCCAGTTAGCCACAGGCCACACCGCTTCTGTTTCTTGCATTTCTCCTTAATCTGGCTCCTTCTACCCACCCCTCCCTGCCTCAGTTGAGGCCTGAAATCTCTCACACCTGAGTTTCTGCAGCACCTCTTACCTGGTCTTTCTGCATCTGGTCTCTTTTCACTATTTTCTGTCCTCTGGACTTTTTTCCAGAGTGATATTTATAAAATGAAGGTCAAACTTCTTTACCTAAAATCCTCTATTGATACCTGATTTTACATAGGCTAAAGCTCAAGTTTTTTAATATACCACATTAGTCACTTAAAGGCCCAGCCTCTGCCTACCCAGCCAACCTCGGGTCCCACTCTTCTGTCCAGCACCCTTGACAGTCCTGCTCTAGCATGCTGACCTGTTTCTGTCCTCCACAAAGACCACATGAGCTCAAGCCATGCCCTTGCAGATGTGCTCTTTCTGCTGCCCAGATCATGACTATCTATATTCCTTCTCACTTTCTTCTTCATCTCATGCACTGTGTGTATATATATTTATATATTTCTATCATTTCACTTATTGCTATAAGATATTTGACTTTTGTGTCTGTGTTCCTTAGTAGATTGTGACTACTTCATAACTATGGAGTATTTTCATCCATTCATTCAACACGTAGTCATTGAGCACCTGCTGTCTTTCAGACACTGTTTCAATGTGAAGGACACGGTGCTGAACAAGACAGAAAAGACTTCTGCTGTCATCATTATTTTGAAAATAAACACATTGAATGTAAACAGACCTGTGGGGGAGTGATAAGTGCCCTACGGCAAATTAAAGAAGCTGATTCGGAGACTCTGCTTGGATGACAGCTTAGAGTGGGTGATCGAGGAAGGCTTCTCTGGAGTGGTGATTTTTGAGCTAAGGGGTTAATGACTAGAAGAAGCCAATGGTGGAAAAGGCCCTGGGCAGGAAGGAGTTTAGTAGGTCCCAGCGCCTTGCACTCAATGCATTTGGTAAATTAAGGTATTGATTGATCACTTTCCTGGCAGCGCAGCAGTGGACCAAGCTCTGGGAGGAAATTCAGTGAAGTATAGGGCATGGCACTTGCCCCAGAGCTGAAGTCTCATTAGAGAAATGAGAATTACAGAAAGTGTTGAGGTAACCCCATGTGGGAGGAAAGGGCCCCACGTTAAAGGGGATGATACTAACAATGTGTAGGAAGGAATCCAGAGGAGTGTGGGGGTGTTGGGTAAGGGCAGTGAGATCTAGAGCTGGTGGAGACAGAGTCTGTGGTCAAGCTGTTTCGTAGGGTGCGTATGATTTCAGTGGGGGAGGGAAGGGAGAGGGTGTCTTCCCAGCAGAAGGAACGAGGTCATCAAGAAGTTCAGGAGGAAATGATGATGAAGGCCAGTGGTGGGGATGGGCGAGGACAGAGGTGGGAGTGTAGAGGGACGGGATGGATGGGAGGAGCGCTATGGGGCAGAGTAAAGGACAGGACCTGTGTTGCGGCAGAGGTGGGGGTAGGGGAGCTGGCTGAGCAAGTTGAGATGGGATGAGGGAAGATGTTGCCAATGCTTGTGAGGACCCGGGTTGGAGGCCCCGGCTCTCAGGAGACTCTCTGTGTTCTTGGATGGGGCAGATTTAATGGGCGTGGGGTGTTGGGGAGACTGGAGGAGAGGCCACTGTAGAGTCAATTCGGGTGTCAGGGGAAGAGGCTGCATGGGGATGGCAGTGAAAAAAGGGGGAAGGAGATGAATGCAAGGGACTTTCTGAAGGGAGCGGCATCAGGACTCTAGGATGGGTTGGTAATGGGGGGCCATGCAGAGCAGAGCCAGCTGGGACCACCAAGTGCTGGCTGTTGGAGCTGCAGTGAGTGTGACACCTATGAACAACTTTGGGGTGGAAATACAATTTGGAGAAGAAAAGGTTGTGATTAACCGAGGACCACCGCAGTGAAGATGCTGGGGTAATTATGGGATTTGCCAGCAGAGATGGCTGATGGGCAGTTGGAGAAACAGGCTGAGTCAGGTCAGTGATTAGATTTGGGGTGGAGGGGAGGTGTGCAGATCTGGGAGTGACACTGAAGCCCAGGAATCTCGAAGAAAGGTTGCAGCAAGGAAAGAACAGAAGGCCGAGCCTGAGAGAGGGGCATCCCACCAGCCGTGGTTAGAAAGAGTTCATAGTACCTTGCGATACAAGGCGGGATTTATACCAAATCGATGTTACCTTGACTTTGGAATTAATTTTCCTTATACTGAAAGTGCCACATGGTTTCACCGAAGCAGTCTCGTACCTTTTTTGCTAGATGCAGGCTCAACGCAGTTTCTGGAAGATGACAGTACTTTTTCACAGATTTCCACAGGGCACGGCCGAGCTAGGAAAATACATATGAAAACTATTACTAACTTTTCAAAGCAACTGTATGTATCTAGTGTGTGTGTGTGTGTGTGTGTGTGTTGTGTGTGTGTGTGTGTGTGTGTGTGTGAGAGAGAGAGAGAGAGAGAGAGAGAGAGAGAGAGAGAGAGATCTAGTTACTACTGCTGCATAACAGACTACGCCACACTTTGTGACTTCAAACATCTATTTTGTTTTGCTCACCAATTCTATGGGTCAGAAGTTCCAGTGAGGTGCGGTGGGCATGGCTTGTCTCTACACCACACTGGAGCCTCACCTGGGAAGAGCCGATGGCTGAGGTGACTCAGCAGCTGGAGTCTAGAACATTCTAGAAGTGTCTTCACTCACATGTCTGGCAGTGGGTGCTGCTGTCAGCTAGACCACAGCTGGTTCTGCTGAGCACAGCACTTACTAGGGCCTCCCTGCATGGCCTGGGCTTCCTCCCAATATGGCTGTTTCAAGCTGTTTGGATTAACACAGTGGCCCAGGGTCCAAAACTGGTATCTGAGCTAGCCAGGCAGAGCTGCATGACCTCTTGAGACCTAACCTTGGAAGTCACTCAGA
>NW_007735571.1:67958-76319 GCF_000696425.1 Galeopterus variegatus
TCTGAGCTAGCCAGGCAGAGCTGCATGACCTCTTGAGACCTAACCTTGGAAGTCACTCAGACTTGTTTCTGCTGCATTTTCCTGGTTACATACAAGTCACAGAGGCTGGATTCAAGGGAAGAGGACATAGACAACCTCTTGGTGAGAGAGGTAGTGACATAGTTTAGGACATGTTTAAAAACACCACAGTGTCTGTTCACTCCATGTAACCTGATTTCATGTTCCTTTAGGGTCATGTACTTTTTGAATGACTCACACCTTCCTATGAGATTTTGCTCAGAGGAAGCAGTTCATAAATATTGACTGACTGAATGACAAGTTGATATCCAAAAAGGTTTTACATGTTTAAAAACACCACAGTGTCTGTTCACTCCATGTAACCTGATTTCATGTTCCTTTAGCGTCATGTACTATTTGAATGACTCACACCTTCCTATGAGATTTTGCTCAGAGGAAGCAGTTCATAAATACTGACTGACTGAATGACAAGTTGATATCCAAAAAGGTTTTTTTTTTTTTGCCTAGGGAATAGTTGCATTTTGAGCTTTCAATTTTTATCCAAACTCAATATCTGAGGAATAACACGTTTAGAGCTATGTTATGCCGTTAGAAAACACCCAAAGAATGTATAAATCCTGAGGAATGTCCTGATCTGCCTGCTCTGTGACCTCTAAGGTCCCTGAGTTTAGTTCTCACTGGTGGCTGGGAGCTGATAAAGCAATAGCATTGCTTCCTTTGCGTGCTTGGGATTTGAACTAATAACTTGTTTTGTGTCTTTATTGCCCATGTGTCAAATAAAAGAAAGGACATAGCTTGGTATTAGGACTGAAATGCTTTCTTTCCTTGTGAGGAGCGTGAGTGTAATTGGGCTGTAATAAACATGGCTGAGGTTGTTTCCCAGGGATTAATGGACAGGAGAACGTGTTCATGGCCTGAGGCTGAGTCTTTGGTCATTAACCTAGTTGGTCATTAATATTGTCTGGGAATGCTTTATGTTAGACCATTACAACTAGTGCCATATACTACTACAACCGGGAAGCACGAGCATTACCTGCATCGACAACTGCCCGCTTTCTCTCCACTCTGCACGATTGCTGAGTGAGGCAGCCCGGCCCATACACACCTCAAAGGTGTGAGGCATCAAGATCCAGACACCCTTGAAGCCGAGAGCCTTGGAAGAGCACATCGTATTCTACATTCACTTTCTCATTTTTCCTGCAAAGAATGCTTTAAAATTCAGACTCTGTATCTGGAGAGGGCAATTAGTTATTCAGGCTTTTGAGATTAAAATCTGTGATTACTTTGTGGACTTCTTTGGCCTTCTTTCTCCCCTGGGAGCAAGCCCTGGCTCTCCTGCTTTCCCTTTCCAGTCCTTTGTCTTTGTTTCTCCCCTCTCGCCCCCTCCTCTTCTCTCCCCTTTCTTCCCTTCTCTCTTTAAAATCATTTAGGGAGGGTCTCGATCAGAGATAGTGTGGTAAGGACTGAGGATATTTGGATACATGTGCAAATACCACCTGGTCCCTGCTCTCAAGAAGTTTAGAATTTAGTTGGAAAGTCCAATCCACGAAGAAACAAATGTAGTGAGATAAACACTGTGATGGAGAAGTAGTCAAAGTGCAATAAAACACAGGAGCACGGTGCGGGGACCTCTGAGGTGGAGCTGAAGTCTCAGGAGAGTTTAAAGGATTAGGGGTGGGCGGGGTGGGTGATGGTAGGGGGTAGTTCCAGGTACCAGAACAACATACACAAATGCAGATGGGAGCGTCACACACCCCTGCAGCTGTGTGACATCTGGGTATGGGGAAGGCAAAATGGGATGGGGGAGGAGAGGCCACAATCCTGGATTGTGGGCAAGTGCAGAGTGTCTTCTGAATACATGGTAAGGAGTTGGAACTTCATCTTGAGTTCTACGAACAGCCAAACAGCCGTTGATGATTTTAGGCAGGGAAGGACATGATCAGAGCCGAGATGGAGAAATATCATACAGGAAGTGATATGGAGGGTGGATTGGAAGAAGGGGTGAACCCAAGGCCAGGAACCTGCATAAGAAGATATTGAAGTCATACGATAACCAATAAAGTGGGCTTGAGCTGACGCATGAGCTCCACGTGGAAGACACAAGTGGGAGGCGGAGGTCGGTAGTTTCTATTGACTCCCATTGATATGCAAAATGAACACCTGCTCCCACTGGCATTAAAACAGGGACATTCTTTAGTTCATAGGCCAAGTTCAGAGGTGGAGCTATTTCCAGGCTCTGGCTCTGATTCCATCCCAGCCCCTCCCCCTTAGATCTTTGTTTCTGCTCTTGTCTGTGAGCTTTGCCTTTGGGCTGACTTTCCTCACAAGCTCACAAGATCCCTGCTAGTAGGAACTGTTCAACATGCTTCCTTGTTCTAGCTTAGAGGGAGAGAAGAAACATCTCTCAAAATGGGAACAATAAATACTTTCTTTTTATTTATTAATTTTTTTTTGAGAGGGCCAACCCAGGTCATTTGACCTCCCCAGGGAAAAGTCAAGCATCAATCGGCTTAAGCATGGGGTCCTGAACTGATCACTAGCCAAGGGGCATGGATCACCATGCTTGGCTCAGATGCATCAGCATCTACTGCAGAAGCTTGGAACGGGGTCAATTCCCACTTTCTTATATAAAAGGGAAGGAAGAAGGTGGGTGTTGTTGCTGCATAGGCAGCCAACGATGCCTATGACCAGAGCACAGAGAAGGACACAGAACCCACCAAGGAGATTTGGAGGAAGAGAGAAGCCAGTATGTCGATTGTAAATCTCTTGAGAGCAGAAAGTATGTCTCATCTACCACTGATTCTTTGGTTCTTAATTCAGTGCCTGGCACACAGTAAGTGCTCATAAACACTTGTTGAATGAGCAAAGGCATCTATGAAGAGGTGGTATCTGAACTGAAGGTTCAGACCAGGTGATAAAGTAGAGAAAGTTTCAGGCAGAGTGAAAAGTAGTGGAAAAAGTAAAGAATCATACAGTTACATGACACATTTCAGAAATTTCAAGGAGTTTAAAGTTGCTGGAACAAAAATCCAAGGCAGAAAGAGGCAGAGAGTAAGGTTAGAGAGTTGAGGATGGACCATACTTTGCTGAGGAACTTGATCCATATCCTGTAAAGAATGGAAAACACCTGAAAAGCTTTAGGCAAGAGAATAAAATAATCATATTTGCATTTTGGCTAGATCACTCTTCCAGTGATATGGAGAAAACTGCTGTGGGAACATGAGTAAGAAATGATCAGGTGAAATCAGCAGTTGGTTAGTTTTTGATTGCGTATGTGAGGCAGAGGAAGGAGTCAAGGACGACCTCAGATCTTCAGGTCAGGTGAGGAAGCAGGTGGAGATTGCAGGAGGAACAGGTTTCAAAGGACTAGTGATAGCTTCATTTTGGACACATTCATTTCAGGGGCCTGTGAGACATTCTAGTGGAGGTGTTTCGCTATGGTTCAATGTGTGTATGTGAAGCTGGAGAAGATTTCTAGACTGGACATACATACTCAGGATCATCAGTATTCAGCTGATGGTTAGAACAATGAAAACCACCTGGGACTATAGACTTGGGGAGCTGTGAGCTGTGGCTGTGGCATCAAAGGGGGAGGAAGTGGAAAAGGAAAGCCCATATAAGGGGAAAAGAACAGAAACTAGACTGGACATACATACTCAGGATCATCAGTATTCAGCTGATGGTTAGAACAATGAAAACAGATGAAAACCACCTGGGACTATAGACTTGGGGAGCTGTGAGCTGTGGCTGTGGCATCAAAGGGGGAGGAAGTGGAAGGAAAGCCCATATAAGGGGAAAAGAACAGAAAGGTCTGAGACGTAGGAGGTCCAGGAAAGTATGCTGTCTCGGATGAAAAGAGAGTGGAGACTTTCAAGAAAGACAGAAATGGAGTGATGAAGACTTAAGTGCAGCGTAGAGATCAAGGAAAATAAACACTGAAAAATACTTACTGGATTTGCCAATTAGGATGGCAGAGGTGACCTTATGGGGAGATGCTTCCTGAGTGTGATAGACTTGAAGCCAGGCTGCAAGTGAATGAAGAGGGATTAGGAGGTAAGCGAGTAAACACAGAGAGAAGTTTCTAGGAGATGGGGAGGAGAGACGTTGGACAGTAGCCTGAAGATTAGGAGGCACAAGAGAGGGATTTTAAAGGCGTGGAAATTGTGAGCATTGTTATAGACTCAGGGAAAGAGTCTCAGAGAGACTGAAAGGTGAAAAATGTGAGTGGGGGGAATGCTGATGTTTTCCTTCATGGTTCCAAGGTGGGTGCAGGAGCTCCAAGCACCATGTCCCTTGCACCTGGGTCCAAAAGCAGAAAGAAGAGGAACAGGAAAGAGAGCTCTCCCTGTGTTTCTATTTTTCGCAAGAAAGAGGAAAATCTTTCTCAGAAGTTCCCCAGAATACTTACCCTTATTTTTTTCACTGGACAGAATAGGGCCATTTATGCGACATGTTGTAGGCTGCTCACTCAGCCCTCTCTCATAAGCCCTCTCCAGAATGCCTTCCTAAACTGTAGAATCCGGAGATCTAAAAAGGAGGCATTCCCAGCCTCCCTTGCAGCTAAGGTCCTGCACAATGGAGAGTCATGCTGGAGGAGGGGTGAAAAGCTGGCCATGAGAGTGCCTTCATTCAGGGAGTTAGTTACAATGTGGCAGGTTGAAGGACAAGGTGAAGGACAATGGTGGACACTCTGAATGCACGAAGGAAGAAATGACAAAACCAAACAAGGTGAGAGCCTGAGAGAGGTATCAGCAAAATGCTGCGGAGGTTCAAAGAAGAAACAGACCCCAGCTGGCCGGGGGGTCAGGGTGACATTCGTGGTGGCCTTGAGGGTTGGAGAAGAAGGGCTGGGAGGTGGCCCCCAGCACAGAGATGAACGAGGATGAAGGACACCACAGGGAACTGAAGGAGCAGCCAGGAGTGCTGGGGGCTAGATGGAGGAGGATGGGGATGGCGAAGAGGAGACCAGCAAGAGGCTCTTCTTCCAGTCTTTGCATTCTAGGCCACCCTCCAAATCTGAGGATGACAGTTACAAAATAGTTGGAATCTGATGAACAAAAAGAAAAGTGGAAAGAAAGAAAAAGAAAAAAGAAAAAAAAAAGTACCTTTTAATAAGTATTACAACTTCAGTTATGATTATGGAGACAAAGAGGTAATAATGGCAAAGATATTTTTGAAAGTCTTTGTAGATATTTAGCCATTCCGATCTTGGATCCAAATCTTTCGAACTGCTAATACCTTATTTTTTTTCAAATTAATGTCTTAATTAGTTCTTAAAATAAAAATATGTTTACATGAAAACAATTAAATATAAATACAAAAGAAAAAATACAATGAAAATAGGTTTGCTTCTCAAACCAAATTCTCAATCCTCTACTTTCTGTGTATCCTTCCAGAAATTCTATACACATAGGCATCATCTCTCCCTCTCAGTTCCTACAGTGCTACCTCTTTCTTTTTAGTCTGCATAGTATTACATTGTATAAATGATTCATAATTTACTTAATAAATCCCTTACTTGTGGACATTTAGGCTATTGTCAATATTTTGTAATTACAAACTATCTTGTAGCGAATGTGCTTGTGCATACACTTCTGTGCAGATGGCTCGAGCATACCGTAGGATAAATTCCTAGATGGAAAATGCTAGATCAAGGGTAGATCATTTAAAATTTTTAAAGATATTGTCAAATTACTATCTTCGAAAAGGCACCGTGCAATTTTTTTTTTTTTTTAATTCTACGTTGGAAGCTCTAGGAAAATAAGAACCAATTCTTATCAGCTGGTAAGGAGTATAGAGACACTATAGGAAAAGTGAACTATTCTCTAAAGGGTATTTAGAATCTTACTGAATAAACAATTAACAGCCTTAAATGTCTGCAAAATTCAAGTGGCAAATGAGTGGTGAATATCAATTACACATCTGCTGCATCTCAAAGGCAGATGGCCTTTTAATTTTATATCCCAAGAATTATACCCAATTTCATTCTCTTCCTCAGATTACCCCCACTTTTGAACTTTCACTGAGAAAATGGTGTATTGCACTTTTCAAATATCAAATTAATTTTAACGTAATGCACAAAGAAACTATCTTGCACACTTTACTAAGCAGATATCTGGCACTGAGATTTAATTCTTGAATATATATTGAGCTCTGATAATTTAACAACAGGGAGTTCTATACAAGCAAAATTATACGACATTGTCTCTACCTTTAATTACATTGCAATCAAGGTTGAGAAATCAGCATATCAAACTTAAGTGATGAAAGGCCAAATGGAAAGTAGTATCTAAGTGCTAAGCTGTGTCCTTTAACTATCCATGCTTGGAAATCCAAAGAAGGAAGAGAGCACTGTGCTGCCAGGGACTTCTTAGGAGACAGGTGGGTGTTGGCTTGGTTTTATGGAGCAGGAGGGAGAAGATGAAAAAGCACCAGGGAGCAAGATGTGGCTTGCATGAGCAAATGGAACCGAGCAAGGCATGGGCTGACGTGAGCAATGTATAGACAGAGGAGAGATGAGAGTGGGGTGACTGAACTAAGTGGGGGCAGTTGGGATGGGACCTCCTAACAAAAGGCCATGCTTGGTAAAAATAAAATAGGAAATAAGATAAAATGAGGATGACATGCTGGGAAGTGTGTTTGGGGGGAAAGATGTATAGTGTATGCAGAATGGTCCAGTACAATAGAAACGGTTCATGTTCTGGGCTCTCCTCTTCAGCCGTTGAAATTGGAATTGGACTCTTAACATCCTACACGTGAAATGCCATCCTTCTTATGTTCCAAAGCTCTGTGAATTTATCTAAATTTGTCAAGCCCGTAGAGGTTGAGCTAGCTGTTTTCTAGGACCTGGAGAGATGTTCAAGAAGCAATTTTTTAACTAAAGACTGGGGTGGAAGTGGGAGGAGGAGACTGAAGTTGGGGAGACAGGTCGGGAGGCTCATGTTTGGCTGCAAAGGGCTGTGATCATGGTGTGTTGGTGGACCTGGACACCACAGGGGGAACCAGAGGAGCTCCAAGCCAGAAGCCACAGGCCTTGGTGACTTGTGAAGAAAGTGAGGGAAGAGTCTATGAAACAATGGAGAGTCATGCTGGAGGAGGGGTGAAAAGCTGGCCATGAGAGTGCCTTCATTCAGGGAGTTAGTTACAATGTGGCAGGTTGAAGGACAAGGTGAAGGACAATGGTGGACACTCTGAATGCACGAAGGAAGAAATGACAAAACCAAACAAGGTGAGAGCCTGAGAGAGGTATCAGCAAAATGCTGCGGAGGTTCAAAGAAGAAACAGACCCCAGCTGGCCGGGGGGTCAGGGTGACATTCGTGGTGGCCTTGAGGGTTGGAGAAGAAGGGCTGGGAGGTGGCCCCCAGCACAGAGATGAACGAGGATGAAGGACACCACAGGGAACTGAAGGAGCAGCCAGGAGTGCTGGGGGCTAGATGGAGGAGGATGGGGATGGCGAAGAGGAGACCAGCAAGAGGCTCTTCTTCCAGTCTTTGCATTCTAGGCTGAGGAGTTTGTTTTGAATTAGGAAACAAATGAGGGTCTACTACAGATTCTTGAGCGGGGAGTTATGTGATGAGAGGGCTTTGTAGGGAAGGGGAAAAGGTGGTGAGCCAACCGGTTAGGAAATGATTGCAAGAGTTCAGGGAGGGTTAGGGAACTTGAGCGATGAAGACCATACAACCACTATTAGATACAGAGCCAGGAGAAGGGTTCTGGAGTTTCAAGTGCCTGCTCGGTGGAGCCTTAGTGGCAGTGGATGTTGGGCCACCTCGGGGGTTCTCAGAACTGAGACTGCGATACAGAGCCAGGAGAAGGGTTCTGGAGTTTCAAGTGCCTGCTCGGTGGAGCCTTAGTGGCCGTGGATGTTGGGCCACCTCGGGGGTTCTCAGAACTGAGACTGTCCAAGAACTACCTTGAAAATTTGTTTAAAATCCAAGTGGCAGGACCTTGATGTCTGCAATTNTCTTCAGATGCATAAAAAAGCAAGCATCTGCTCAATGAACACGGTTCTTCCTGATACTAGTCGTGGTCTACCTTGTAGGAAGAATAATCAATGGGCTATTTGGTAGGTCACGCTTTCAATTTATGTGAAAAAAATTTGACTATTTTCTTCAATCCCAACCTGATTTTGTCAGTACCCTATAATTATGGGAATGGTGGTCTTTTGCCTAATTCCATCGGGGGGACAACAGGAGATAAGTACATTTTCCCAACAAACAGTGGCAATGACCATGAACAGACTTCCCACTGATGCTGAACCTTTTAGAAGAATGCACTTGTCGTGAAACCTGAAATAGACTTAAAAGAGTTACAGTAACTAGTCAGAGATGAAAGACATGTGC
>NW_007735572.1:0-775 GCF_000696425.1 Galeopterus variegatus
TCTGCCTCGCTATCCGGGCATTTCCCCTCTCTGTGTGCACTTGATGGGGCCTCCCGGAGGGTGTGTCTTTTTTTCTGAGACTCCTCCTCCTTTGCTGGACCCCTCCCCTCTCTGTACGCTCAGTACAGGCCTGGGGCATGTCTTCTGCAATCCTCGTCTCTCAGCCCCGCCCGGCCCCAAAGGGGTCTCAGCCCTCCGCCACGGACACTGTGGGCGTTCCTGCGGCCCTGGTCAGAGTCCTCTCTGGGCCTCCCGCCTTCCCCCTGGTATTGCAGCCCCCTGTGTGGTTGAGTTATCTCCCACACCGGGACGCGAGCCCCCCGGGGGAGGATCCCACAGCACACAATTCCTCTTTGAATCCCCCCGGCGTGAGCCGGCTCGGCGCCCTCAGGCCGTCAACTCTCCGGCAGGATCAAGCGGGCTCGGGGGCACCCTGGTCACCCCTCTCCCAACCAGAAATCAGTCTGGGGTTTTTCTGAACTGAAGGCCACAGAGATGGTATCTGCCTCCCAGAAGCAGGGAGTTTACCTGGTGCCGAGGCCCCAGGTGTGGTGGAGTGACAGTCTGGCCGGGATCCTCTTCCCTGCCCTCCCGACGCTGGCCGGGGGCTCCCCACGCCACCAGCCCCGCCAGAGATCCGTGGGTGGAGTGGGATTGGTGGCCAATCCACAGACCCCGGGGGGCCCCGCGCTGAGGCACACAAGTGGCACGGCTCAGTGAGGAGCCACGCCAAGCGAAGATGGCTGGCTTGCCCAATCTGAGCCGGCCGGCTCAG
>NW_007735572.1:1091-38354 GCF_000696425.1 Galeopterus variegatus
TGCCCTCCCGACGCTGGCCGGGGGCTCCCCACGCCACCAGCCCCGCCAGAGATCCGTGGGTGGAGTGGGATTGGTGGCCGGTCCACAGGCCCTGGGGGGCCCCGCGCTGAGGCACACAAGTGGCACGGCTCAGTGAGGAGCCACACCAAGCGAAGATGGCTTGCTTGCCTGATCTGAGCCGGCCAGCTCTGCCCCCACGGAGAAAATAGAGGCAGCGCTGATGAAGGCACCTAGCCTGGTGTGGTAAGCGGGGGCCAGGCAGGCCTTAGCCCCCCAAGCGGGGCTGGGCTGGGGGTCACTCACAAAGCTCCCAGAGCTGGGCCGGTCCCCCGCCTTCCTCTCCGTCTCTGCATCGCCACTGCCGTCTTTCCTAGCCTTTGTTGCCTTGGGCTGCTCAGTCTCCCGGCACGGTTGGGGCGCCCTCAGGAATCTTCTTTTGCATCGGCCCTAAAACCTCGAGACTGTAGTTGCTTTTTTTCATTGTAGATTAGTTGATCAGTGGTTTATTTGTTTTTTGTTGCTCTTGGAAATGCAAATAGTACTCTGGCAGCAGAGCGCACACTTCTCAGGCTTGCTCTGTCCTCTGGCATGCCTGCTCCAGACCCGTCGCCATCTTGCTCGAGTCTTACTTTCTTTTTTTTTTTTTTCCTTTTTGTCTTTTTTACTGACCGGTAATGGGATCGCAACCCTCAGTGTCACGCCCGTGCCGGGGACCGGCAACGGGATCGCAACCCTCGGTGCTGCGTCCGCACCCATGGGATCCAAACCCTCAGCGGGAGCGCCGCCACGCTCCCAAGCGGCGCACTCTCCCATGCGCCACCGGTCCGGCCCCGAGTCTCACTTTCTTTAATGACATTTTGTGAGTATAATATATGGAGGAAGTGGCAAACTCATAAGAGGAGAGTATTTGGTTCTAAGCTTGACTTATAGACACATTAATTAAAGAGATCTAGAGGCAATAAACATACATTTAAACATACATTTTTGTCTTTCAATCTCTTTTTTTTTTTTGGCAGCTGGCTGGGTGTGGGATCTGAACCCTTTACCTGGTTGTTATGAGGCCTTGCTCTAACCAATGGAGCTTACTGGCCAGCCCTAAACATACATTTTTGTACTCAGTTGGTTAGAACATGGTGCTATAATGCCAAGGTCAAGGGTTCAGATCCCCAAACCAGCCAGCTGCCAAAAAAAAGGGTTATTTTTGTAGAAGGGTCAGTAGCCTTCCTACTTACAGCCTGAAGGCAGAGACAGTCACAACCCTTACTCAATAAACAGCTGAGAAGAAAACGGGAATCCGATCTGCTTCCAGACCCTGGTGTTTCTTCCTCATGCATGTGCTAAACATCTTGAAATCCTTTAATAAGCTGCTGGTTCTGAGCTAAATTTGCATATGAGGGAATGAAGCCAAAGAGCATATGGGCAGAATAGTGCTGAGAATTGTGTGTGCTGGGAAGGGGAGAAGCTGTTGGTGTTGGTGGTGGTGGTGGTGGTGCTGGAGGAGGGTGTGTGTGTGTGTGTGTGTGTGCGTGTGCGTGTGCGTGTGTGTGTGTGTCCCAGTAGGAATTTTGTCTGAAGAAAGACTCAAGTAATACATTCACAGATAATAAGCCAGACTGTTTGATAAAAAAAATCTTTTAAGTGCACCAATCAGCCTTTAGTACACAGCTCTTTCACGAAATACACTTGCAGTGATTAGAAAGGGCTGAGGAAATCTTTCTAAGTGCCAAAGAGGAAATATATCATATTCCTGAACCACAGAAATAATCTCAGTAGGGATGTATGTGGCAGTCGGTGAATCTCTAACCCCACTGATGGCCCAGCCACCATGTAGCAGAGGTCACCAGAGTCAAAATTGTATTGACTTGCAGTGATTAGAAAGGGCTGAGGAAATTTATTAGGGTTGGGGTAATGGGAGGGACTTATTCATGCAAAGTCTGTAAAGGACAGGAAGAGATTAGGTATGTTCTGGGGATAAGAAATGGGCTGCTTACGTCCCATTGTGAATATCACTGAAGGCTACTTGAAAATTGGTGCAGATTTAATGTCTTTTTCCCACGTTGCCTGCATGATAGGCTGCAAGTGCAGAAATACTTTGGCAATATCTCTTTTTTTTTTTTTTGTCTTTTGTCTTTTTTCCGTGTCCGGCAACGGATCGCAACCCTCAGTGTTGCCCCCGTACCGGACTGGGGACCGGCAACGGGATTGCAAACCTCGGCGTTGCTCCCACGCCTCACTCAGCCAGTGAGCGGGAACCGGTCTGTATGTGGGATCCGAACCCTCGGGCGGGAGCGCCGCCGTGCTTCCCAAGCGGCGCACTATCCAGTGCGCCACCGGGCCGGCCCCTGGCAATATCTCTTAATCTGTTGAACATTGTGGCACTCAGTCAGTCAGTAGCTAATTCGTGGCCTGCTTGTTTGCTTATATTTTACTTCCCTTTGAAACTTGTTCTCAAAGCCACTCGTTCAGGACTGAATACCCAGCATGGGACAAAAAGACATCAGTGGGAAAGAGGAAATCATCTAATTAAGAGGCTTCCACTTGAAGGTCCAGTTTGAGTCGATTCACATTGTAAAGAGGAAGTGAACTGCAGAGATCCGCTGCAAGCTCTCCTGCATTTCAGTCCAGCAGCACCTGTTAGTTCGTGGCAGAAACACACACTTGTCAGCTAGAGAGAGTTAGTGTGTGTCTCTTGCCCCATTTCTAGAGAAGAATGCAAATGTCTCTATGAAAGCCAGAGCAGCAGGTGCCCTGATGTCACAGGCTCTCTCGAGGCACTGCCCACTGCCCCCAAATCCAGAGTCCTGTTTCACACCACTTGGCACTTTTCATGCAGCACCGTTGAAGGACATTGGATGTCCCCAACCTGGTGCCACCCTCTCCATAGCTTGCTGTCAAGAAATAGGCTCTGAGTGAGGTGGGCTCCTCTGAGTTGCCTGACTTTGTACCCCACATACAACAGTCATTGGCTCCAGGCTTCCCCCAGGAAAGGGGCAACACTTGGCAGAGGGCAGTTCTGCTCCAGAGTCTGCACTCCAGGCTTCCCCCAGGAAAGGGGCAACACTTGGCAGAGGGCAGTTCTGCTCCAGAGGCAGCACTCCAGAGTCTGGGTCCTGGAGGGGAGCTGCTCAAGTGCTTGTGGGTGGCCAGCCCTTTTGACACTCCACAAATGCCCCAGCTCTCTCAGAAAGCTGCTGTTGTGTTTAGTCTTGATCTTCCATGGTCATGTTTACAATCTCAGTTTCCTAATTTATCTGTTTACTCTCCAAACATAAAACCTCAACAATAAGACTAATTAGGTACCCAGTAGAAGTTAACACCTCATGGGAGGACTGTTTCTCCATAAGCTACTTTGCTCTGGAAGAATGTGTCAAGGTAAGTGGACGATTCACTGGTGTGATATAACAGGAACAGACTCTGGTTTTGTGGGATTACAGTACGTTACACAGAGTCTGCATTATGAGCTTCCCATGGCCAGTACTTTTTTCTTGTCATCATCTGTGGGATTGTTGGTGTGTGCCACGAGGAAGGGGCACCTGTTTCTCTTGCCCTAACTCTAATCCCACCTGTACTCATCTCTGGATGAGAAGCATGGAATGGGTAGAGGAACTTGCAATTTCCACTTGTGTGAAAGTGATGCCTCCTTGGGAAAAGTGTGTTCCTCTGTTTATACATAGATATTTGACCTTTTCATGCTTTGAGGGTGGGAAAAGGAAGTCCCAATTGAAGCCACTTTTGTGTTTGTTGAAGAATGTTGTTGAGTGTGTTATGAGTTTGCTAGGGCTGCTAAAACAAAGTACCATGGATTAGGGGGCTGAAACAGCAGAGGTGTGTTGTCTCACAGTCTGGAGGCTGGAAGTCCAAGATCAAGGTGTCACAGTTGGCTTCCCGTGAGCCTCTTTCCTTAGCTTGTAGACAGCCATTTTCTGCCTGTGTCTTCACATGCTCAGCCCTCTGAGTGTGTCTGTTTCCTAATTTCTTCTTATAAGGACACCAGTCAGACTGGATTAAGGCCCACCCATGCGATGTCATTTTACCTTGATTATCTCTTTAAAGACCCTGTCTCCAAACACAGTCACATTCTGAGCTTCTGGGGGTTAGGACTCCACAGGTGAAATTTGGAGGACACAGTTCAACCCATGACAGTATATCAGTCTTTACATTGCTCAGTGTCCACTCTGTTAGAACCCACACTCCCAGAGTATTGCTTTTAGACTTGTATCCAGAATGATTTTCCTTAAAAAGACTGGTGTACGATCTATTATGGATAGTTTGAATTTTGTACTTATCCTTATATATTGGTTGTGGCCATGCTCTGCACTTAGAGCTGAATTCCTGGTCCATGTTTAGAATAGCACAGTGGTTGAACATGCAATGGGTGTATCCCCAAGGGCTCATTAAAACACAGATCATTGAGCTCCTCCTCCAGTTTCTGGCCTTGCAGGCCCAGGTTGGGCCTGAGAATTCACATTTTTGACAAGCTCTCGGGTGATGTGGATGCTGCTGGTCCAGAGGCTGTCCACTAAGGGGCACAGGGGGAGCGCCAGGACTGAGCTATCACCAGGTCCTACAGGGCGTTCCATGCTGTCCAATCCCCAGCTCACTCTCCTACATGGGCACCTCTGTGCCAGAGACCCTCTCCCACCTCCCATTAACATCCTTGTTTAGGTAGGAGGACTCTCACCTTAAACTGCTATGACCTATCCTTGGCTGTGGCATTCACACTTCAAAGGTAATAAAATATTAAATGAAATAAACTCGTAATGAATAAAGCAGTAATGAACTATAAGTCCTTATCTCATAAGGGACCTTTTGGTACCAAAGCCATCGACACATGCAAAATAGAGCTGAGGAATGTGAAAGGTCTTGCTTTTGCTTTCTTGTTCTTACAGTTTGTCTGTCAGAATCAACAGAGGATCCATTTACTTGTGAAATTAATTTCCTCATCGTCCATCATCCTTCATCCTAACACCTCATTTTTTGCACAATGCAACGTGAGCCATTTCTATGTAAAACTAAAATATGCTTGAAACTGACAACGAGGTCGTCATAAGGTTTTGCGTGACTCGGCTAGGTCAATCAGAGAAGATGGTTGCCATTTTGGGAGGAGGGAAACAAATTAAATATGTAACTGATTATATAAGAGAAAGCTAATAAATTGTGATTTTGAGTGGTATAGGTTAGGATGATGATTAAAAGCAGGAGTCATGAATAAATACAATGTTTATTAACTAGATGGGGACCACAGGATTGAAGTTTTCAAAAACTTTGGTTACATGTATACCCTGTGAGTTTTTGTCCAAGAATCTTAAGTGTTCATTACAAGCTATATAATTACATTATAAATTTTATTTATGATTTCTAGCAGTTTTCTAAGTGATGTGGGGAAAGCAGTTATCAAGAGTGCACCTTTGTGGAGGAAAAAAAATTCTAGAGGAAATAAAAGGCACAGGGAGAAATGTCTAAGTATATTGATACAAGCAGATTTCTAAACACTTAATTAGCAAAGAATGTTTATCAGAAATCTTTTTCTCTCTATGTTTCATCACACTTTAAATTAGCAAAGAATATTGCCTTTTGTCGATGCCAAGATGAGGAGAAATGAGTCATGCATGTTGCAAGGAAGAGGAAGGGGGAGGAGCGAGTGTGGAGCCACCTGCAGGGGTGATTCTTGGCAGAAGCAGGTGACCGCTCCGGAGGGGGCAGGAGGTGGGGGGCAGTTTCTGTCCACTGCTGGGGCTCACCCCTCACAGTGCTTGTCTGTGGTCTCTGGTTTGGCTCAGAGAGGAGCTGAAGTATGAAACAGTAAAGTCTGTTGAGAGAGACAACCTGAGATCCTCAATGACAGGTGAATTTAAGGTGGCGATTTCCTGCTCTTTCAAATGGAATCCAGATTGTCGTGGTCACATCTGGGGCGTGTGCTATTTAGCCTCCTCGTTGTAAGGGAAAGTCCGCACTCACATGATGTCTCATTCTGCTTGGTCTCCTGTAACAAACTACCACAAACTGGGTACCCGAGACAGCAGAAGCTTGTTTTCTCACAGTTCTGGAGGCTGGAAGTCCAAGATCAGGGTGACAGCAGGGTTGGTTTCTACTGAGGCCTCTCCTTGGCGTGTAGGTGGCCATCTTCTCCCTGTGTCCTCACATGGGCACCCCTCCGTAAGTGTCTGTGTCCTTATCTCCTCTTCTAACAAGGACACTAGTCAGATTAAATTAGGGCCCACCCTAACGACCTCATTTAACCTTAATTACTTCTTTAAAGAATGTGTCTCCAAATATAGTCACATTCTGAGGTTCTTGGAGTTGGGACTTCAACACATGAATTTTGGGGGTCCAGAGGCTGGAGTGCTATGGCAGCCCTAGCAAACTAACTGACATGGCTTCCAGCCAGGAGTGACATGGAGAAGGCTTTGTCAGAAAGTGAGTCCATGACTCAACAACTGTACCATGTGCATCCCTTCTGAAGAGGACAAAGTCCAGCCAGTTATTAACCAGTTGCATGGAGTGCCTTTGGCTGGTTAGAGTAGCGGGAGCAGGTGTTTCACTTCCAATGAACAGGACATTGATAAACGTAAAGTGGTCAGCAGTGAAATTGCTTATGTTGATACAGCACTAATGTCTTTCGTTAAAGACCGGTAGCTGTGTTTCCTGCGGTATGAAAGAGCTCATCTGAAGCAAATGTTGAGCAATGCAGTGGTGACCTATTCTTGTGTGTCTGTCACCATGGACAGAGCCGCTACTACCAACAACCAGCCAGCCACCCCCTTCACCTGCCTTGTGCTTCTGGACTGAGTACTCTCAAGAGATCCGGCATGGATGGGGCCACGGTCCAGTGTGGAAAAATGAGCCCTTTAAATTAAATGTAAATGCACACTTAAATGTAATGAGCACCAAATGAGCATGTTAATTCGCAGGAGCACTTGGTGCTTCTGCTTTAAAATGGAGAGGCCTGTGCGTCCCGGGGAAGCTGGGAGATTTAGTGGCAGAGGGCACACAGCCAGCATTCACAGAGCATCCCTAAGGTGGGAGGTCCCCAGGGCAGGGTCACCAAAGTAACAGCAATGTCATTACAGTGGGAAAGACTTTGTCACAGCAATTCTCAAAGTGTATTCCTGGATGAGAAGCATCATCACCATCCAGGAACTGGTCAGAAATGCAGATTCTCAGGCCCAACCCCATATTCACTGACTCAGGAACTCAGAGTGTGGGGCCCAATAATCAGTGTTTGGACAGGCATTGTCTGTGGGGCTGCCAAGTAGAGCAAACAAAAATACAGGACACAATTAAATGCGAATTGTAGATAAGCAACACACCAGTTTTTAGTATAGGTATGTCCCAAATATTGCATGGGACATGGTTAGCACTAACGAATGATTCACTGCTTGACTGAAAGTCACATGTAGTGGGCGTTCTACATTTTGTCTGCCTCCAGAGGATTCTGATTCATGTCAAGTGCAGGAACCACTGGCACAGAGGCTTTGCCTAGGTTAAAAGCTGTGTTCCAGCCATGTCCGTGTTGAACTCCAGTTGTCTTATTTCCTTAGATTCCCCCTTTTGCCTCTCTCTTCCATTTTCTAACTAGTGACTCTATGCTCTACAGACTTCTTTCCCTGAATCTGAGCACTAGCTTATCCAAGCCAAACACTTCCAATGTACCTGTGTCAGTGTTTTCATCTTGTATACACCAAAAGGGATCAGGAATACAGCCATGACTGGTGAGGCCTATTGTCCCATCAGCACTTGCAAGCTGAGTTGCTCTCACTTTCTCTTCATCTCTTTCCCTATGCACACACCTCAGAGGCACTTTGGGTTAAGATCTGTTCTGATATTTGTGCTGGTATCTGAAAGTGTTACTATTTGTTCTCAGCGAGGGAGACTTGAGGGCATCACTGCACACACTCTGTCCTCCAAGCATTCTCCAAAAAACAGGAAAGTTGGTGACAGTCATCTCCCACATCAACGTGTGTGACTGTTGTCAAAATGCACTAGACAATCCATGAAAGCACATTTCTACAATGACAGAATTACAGCCCAGCACGTACTCTCATTTCTTTTACTTTCAAAGCAGCACTTGTCATTTTGGAAGAATGAGGGTCTCAGAAGGTGGCATGCTGTCCTGAGCCTTGGGCATCAGATGAATGCAAGAGGGTGAGCTGACTGGGCCCTGCATAAAAGCTGGGCTTAGAAGGTCCAAGAAGGGGGACCGCAGTGCCTATTTGTGGCACTCTGAAAGTCAGAAACAGTACAGTTACTGACCATAAGAGCGTTGTTTCCAAGATCAGCAACAGTTTGGGGCAGCTGAAGAAAGTGTCTGTGATCCTGACATTTGTTTCCCTGCTACTGTCTTTCTTGTCCCTTCTTGTCTGATTCTCCCTGTCTGAGCCCTCACTTACATTTTCTCTGCCTTTTCACATTCATGTCTCCTTAGTTCTGTCTGTGATTTTTAAAAAATGCCCCCAAATAAAAATTGCATGGATCTACTATTTATTTGCTTATCGGTTGTGGCTAACTCAGAAAAAGGTTGGACTGTGCATGCTGAGCAGCACACCCGCTCACCAGCTCCTACGTTCATGCAGAAGACCTCAGAAGTGCCTCAGCCCTGGCTCTGCGTCTGGTTCTTTGCCTGCATGTGCACATAGTAAATAGGTCTAGTTATCGAGAACCATTAAATTGAAAGGAAAGGAAAACTCCATGCTTAAAAATTGTTGAAGAACATGCTCTTGCACTGATTCTGGGTTGGACACTGAGCTCTATGGAACTGTCAATGGTTAAAGAACCTTAAGTATGGGGGGCAGAGGAAATGGTGTCTTGTATTGTTTATGACAAGTAATAGCCACACAAAGCTGGTTGAGTTATTGATTCAAGCTATTCATATAATATTTCTTTCTTTCTTTTTTTTTTTTGGTGGCTGGCTTGTGTAGGGATCTGAACCTGTGACCTTGGTGCTATAACACCATGCTCTAACCAACTGAGCTAATTGGCCAGCTCAAGGGTCATATAATATTTCATCAATGTGTTACATAAGAAATGGAGACCAAGTATGCACTATTCTTTTTGGGGGGTGGGATGGTACCACAGTTACAAACCCTTGACCATGGTGTTATCAGCACCATTCTCTCCCAAGTGAGCTAAGTGACCTGTCCCATCTGTTCTGTTCTTGTTAATGACACATCCAGTTACAGAGAGAAAACCTTAACCCCTAATGTTTGATGAAAGCTTTTTAAAATTAAATTTTATTTTTCTTGGGCAGAATCTGATCAAAGATTCAATATAAAGAGGAAAAAGTGCATTTTACACTTAAGAAAATGCAGCACATGAAGACACAGGTTTTTAACACATTTATGTTTGGCAGGTTGGAGTTAAGACTATTATGTTTGGTCTGGAGACTGACTCTAGGGTGATGGTTTCCTGGACAGCCTTAATATTGATCAGGGTTGTACTTATAAAAGATCATTCCAAGATCCAGACAACCAAGAATTTGGCACAGTTGGCAAAATAGGGGAAACTAACTCACTGTAGTGATAACAACACTCAAAACTATCTGCATGAGGAAACTATTTCACTTGGGTTTATAATGACCACACTTCACAGAGTAGTCAATGTATGCATTGCTGTGCACTGATCCTCATCCTGTAGAAGCAGCACTTGGACAAAAACACTGACACCCCAGTATGGTCACAGATAGAATGTGTCCAGCCTCAGCAGTATGAAAATCGAAGTGCTGCTGGCCAAAGCCAGCAGGGGGCACTGTGCTGGCCCCGGAGCATCAGGTACTAATGTTTTCACAGAACGTGGTGGCAAATTAAGTCGACAAAACAAGGAGTGGAGTTTTGGGGTAATTATTAAAAGGTGTGAAGATAAGCAGTGAAAGAATCAAAATAAACTGAGGTGTTGTAGAATAGTAACAAAGAGACAATTGTAAGATTTTAAAGAAGAGTTCACCACCAGAAAGCATTAACGTGAAGCTCCCTGGTGTTGGGAGGAAAACTTTTCCTCTGCCAGCTTAGGTCTCGGCGGTGGTGGTGGGGGCTGCAGATTAATTGACAATAGATTCACTGTGGAGAAGTTTACTTCCAGTGTATTCAGGAGCAATCCAAAAGAAGAGGCTCCCCAAACAGCCAGCGGTGAGGGTGACACGTCAGTGTAATGAACGGGGTGGGGGTTGGACCTGGGTGGGAAAGTATTAAAGGTTTCCGTAGGGCTCGTTTACACAGTTTTTCATCCTGGGGCTAATAGGCAAGTCTCCTTCCTGGCCAGAAGCTCCCCCAGAGAAGGGACTTATGGCAGCTTCATTCTCTGAGAGCCCAGCCCTTAATCAGATCAGGGGAGCTCCAAGAAGACTTCTATGTGCATCTGCTGTATCTCCCATGTCTTCCTTCAGTCTAAAGTGATCTTTATGCCATTCTGGTCCTTTTACTGGGAAGCTGCATTCCAGGAGGGCTGAGTGGGGCAGAGGTTTGCCTTGTAAAGTTTTCTGTCTGTGCAACTCGATTTCCTTCCATACCTGTGAATTATGCTAATGAGGAGGAAAAGGGGGAAGACCCCCTACCCAGTGTGATCTGGTGAGCTGCGCTGGAGAGCAGTGCTGGGGGGCGTGGGGTGGGCCCTGGTGGGACAAAGGACCGAAGCTCCGGGAGGGCGGGAGGAGCCGGGGCATCACCTCCTGCTTTCCTCACTTCCAGGGACAACCTGAAGGGAGTTTCAGGGGACTAATGAGTTAATAAGTGTGTTACCAATAAGTAATGAGGTTTTCATGTTATATTAATGGAATAATGAGTTATTAGAAGAGTTTTAAGTTATTAATGAGATGCTGTCTAAAACTAGCTCTTGTAGGCCCCTGTTCAAGTTTCTTTTCTTTTCTTTTTTTTTTTTTTTTAAAAAGATGATCGGTAAGGGGATCTTAACCCTTGGCTTGGTGTTGTCAGCACCACGCTCAGCCAGTGAGCTTTTTTTTAAAAAGATGATCGGTAAGGGGATCTTAACCCTTGGCTTGGTGTTGTCAGCACCACGCTCAGCCAGTGAGCGAACCGGCCATCCCTATATGGGATCCGAACCCGTGGCCTTGGTGTTATCAGCACTGCACTCTCCCGAGTGAGCCACAGGCCGGCCCGCCTGTTCAAGTTTCTAAAAATAAACTTGGCATTAGCTTCCAAATACTATTATGCTTTAAGGTTGCATTAGTCAAACCCCACAGTTACATCAAAGAAGGTGTGTTGTTAAAATAAGTAGATATGCCCCATCCACCCGTCCACCCAGCAGATATTCTGCACATGGCTCGAGGGCTGTGCTGTGAGAGCCCACCAAGTCCCCTCAGGCATCAGGGAATCAGGGAGCAGATACACGGGGCAACCCCAGGTTGCAGAAACACCCATGGGCATGGAGAGAGGCCACCGTCTCGGCCACCGCCTTTAAATGAGCTAGCTGAGGACAGCTGTCTGACTACATTGGCCAGGGTTCTCCAGAGAAAAAGAAGCAATGGGATGTGTGTCTATCGATCTGTCTGTCTATCTGCCTATCTGTCTGTCTATCCATTGAGAGGTTTATATGGAGGCCTTGGTTCAAGCAATTTGGAGTTGGCAAGTCTGGGCTCAGGTGGGGCCAGCAGGAGACCCGGGAAGAGCTGCTGCTGCAGTTGGACCCAAAGGCAGTCTGGAGGCAGAATCCCTCTTCCTCGGCGGTCAGTCCCCTTCCCAAGGCCTTCGACTGATTGAATGAGGCCTGCAGCAGAAGAAAAGACATTCTTTTTCCTGTACACATCTGAGGCTCATTGGATGGGGCCCTGCAAGTTAGGCTGACAGAAGAAGGACTAACAAGAAAAACAGAAGTTATTAATGTGAGAGCCACTGAGCTTATACGCGGCACTGAGAGATGAGTGATTCAAAGGGTGCTGAGGACTTGGGCTTACACAGCATCTCAACAGAGAACAGCGCATTTTAGAGAAGTGACAATTCAAAGGAAATGGTGCTCAGGCTTTTAGGGGCACAAACTGGGGAGGTGACAGTGGGGAAACAAGCGGAAGGTGAGGGTGTGTTTGAGGACATGCTTTCTTGGTGCCATCTCATTGCTGGTGACAAAATCGTTTTCCCTTCTTGCCTCCCTGATACAGGGAGGTGGGGGACACTTTCACAAGGGGAAGTTTACATTCTGTTTTTAGGCAGAAAGGAAGAGGGCAGAGAGCTCGTCCTGTGTCTGCTGTTTCTCAGTTGACTCCAGTTCCAAATAATCCTCACGCCAGCATGGTGTGTCTGGGGTGCACATGCTGACCCTTTCAGGCCCACCTGCCTTGTGGAGGGTCATCTGTTTGCCAAAGTCTACCGATTTAAACATTAACCTTATTTTAAAAATACCTTCACAGCAACATCTGTAGTAATGTTTGACCCAATACCTGGATACTGTGGCTCAGTCAAGTTGACACATAAAATTAACCATCACAACGACCCAGTAAAAATAATGAAAAACATTCCAGGAAGGAGGGTGCCTGTCCTGGCCTGGAAGAGAAAAGGCCGGGGCAGGGGGCTGTGCTCACCCAGGGATGTGGGGAGAGAGGCCAGGGAAGCCAGGAAAGTCACACCCTGCAGGGCCTGAGGACAAGGTGGGGAGTTTCAAGTTTACCCTAAGAGCAGCAGGAAGACACTGCTGCAGGAAGAGAAACTGTGTGTGTGTCAGGCATCGGGCTCCTGCTGTAAAGCTCTGCCAGTTCCACGTGGCTGGCGTGGGATGGGTGCCCCGGGGAGGACTGTTTGCCTCACCGAGTAGCGAGTGCGGATTCCTGCTCCGCCGGCAGCACAATGTTAAATGCACAGAGTAGCCTTTTCCTTGCACTTTTACTCCTAAAGGAAGCTACAAGCATCACTGATACCCCAGCTACCACTTTTAAACATTTTATACTATACATGTTTTTATATTGTATTTTAAATGGTATTGTACTGAATTACAGCCTCCCAACAGTTCTAAGGCTATAATAAACACAACGGTTTGTGTAGATCACAACTGAAGCTTTTAAAAAAAGAATCAGTTTCTCTTTCATAATGACAATTACTGTAACAATTTCTAGGAACTTTTCCCATGTTTTCTCCACTAACTTCATACAGCTGCTGCCGACTTTGAAGCAGCCACCACGCAGCACCTCAAGGCAGAGTGTGGGATCGTTGACTCTTGGCTATCAGAGACGGCACGTGGCTTAGGAATGGGAGGCCAAAGCTTAAATATTTGGCAGAAGTCCCCTCAAAGGACCGTAAAGTGACCGTATAAGGGGGCTGAACGTGAGAACGGGGCCACCTGTGCTGCGTGCGGGGCCTGCAGCCCTTCCTGGGAGGAGCTTTCAGACGGAGCCTCTTTTCTTTATCTGGAATCCAGCGGGTTTTCCGAGATGTCTGCTTCTAGCTCCTGTTGCCACCTGCGTCACCCTCAGCCAGCTCCGTGAGGAGGGAAGTCCTGGAGAAAACAAAGGCAAGCGCTTCAGCGAGTGGATGAGGCCCTGCACGCTCTGCAAAGGTGCTTAAGTGGCCTGGCAGGGTGGCCGCCCCGCAGGGAGTGCGAGGTGGCTGCAGGGCCGGCTGGTCTGTGCCCAGAGCACCAGACACCGCCTAAAACCATCTGCGCGGAAATGTCTGGCTCTGTCCTGCTCTTCTCCTCTGGGTACGAGATCGCTGTTCAACTCCAGCACCGACACCCAACCTCAAACAAACAAAACCCAAGCAGGGCCCCAGCCTGCTGTCGCCAGGCGGTTGGATGGCATGTCCTCCTTTTGCCCCTCCGTTCTGCTCCCCCACAGAGCCGGTTCCCACCACGGGTCCTGGATGTCACGCCTTCCCTGGGGGTTGTGGCGAGTCTTCTGAGTCCTCCAGATGGGCATGTCTGAGAAAAGGATAACTCGGTCCCAGAGCAGGGTCTAGAATCAGGCCCCATTTACACCTGTGGCCTCCAAGTACTTAGGGCTTTTCTTAAAATTCAGGAGTTTTTCCTCCATGAACAGGCATTGTCTAGCAGAAGCTAACTGTGTAGGTGGAAAATTGAGGTACGTGTCAGAATTTTCTTTTTTTCAGGGCAAAGAAAAAAGATAATTGAACTAAAATAAAAGTCAGAGGAATGAGCCTACATCTTCACCTAAACTAATCGCACTGTGGGCCTAATGGTAATAAGCAAATGCTGTCATGTCCTGCAGATGTACTTTCTGTAGAAATGTGCTTTTGTGGAGCAGGCGAGGCAGGGATGAGAGGCAGGGCAGGGCAGGTCCTGGGGCCTGAGGGTGGGCACCATCTGTCTGAGCTACCCCGGCTGTGCCCAGATGTCAGGGCTTGCCTGTGTCCTGGTCTGTCTCTGCAGGCAGGACCTCAGTGTTGGAAGGCAGGTGAGGCCAGTCAGGCCTGCATAGCCCACATGTAGCCAAGGCCATGGAGCTGTCAAAGCTAAAACTGCACCCATCAAACAGGCAAGAAGACTTCATTCCAGGCTATTGCAGTGGGGGAGAGAGGCCAGAAGCCAGAGAGAAGGACACTGTCTCCTTTGATGACTGCATTTCAGAGAGAGGGTTCCCAGGTCCTTGAGAAAGACATTCCTGGGCTGTAAAGCAGGCAAGAAGCTGCTAAAAAAAAAAAGATTTACATACATCTCAAAAGGACAGAGAAAGAATTTACAATAAGTTTTCTAAAGAAAATGCTCTAAGAAAAGGGAGATCAGGGGCTGGAGGCAGGAAAAAGCTTGTCAACCGAGGGCACATTAAGGCCAGCTTGGTCAGTGCTCAGCGGTGCCAGCCGCGGTGCCAGCCCCACTGCCAGCTGCTATGGCAGTGTCCCCCACCAAGGCACTCGGCCACCAGAGCACTCTCTGCCTGGAAAAAATTACTCATGATGCTTGTTAAAGCAGATAAGGCAGACTTTATCCAGGATAGGTGTAGGGACCACAGCCATGGGGTCTTGCAGTGGGGGGAGGACACTGGGCCCAACTCCAGACATAGCACAGATAAGCGGGATTTTACTGCCAAGGAGCAGGGCATGGGGTCAATGGATGGAATGACTAGAGGTGACATTTGGGGTAAGGGGGATTCTGGCTAAACTGACCTAACAGGATTCTTGCTGAAGGCAGGCCAGGGTGGCCAGACATCACCTGGGGGTGGGGGAGGAGGAGGCACCTGATCAGATGTGGCGGGTGGAAGGCTCTTGCTACACTGACTTAGCAGGGTTCTTGCTAGAACTGGCCCTTGCAAGGAAGCGCATGGATGGGCCTAGGAGAAGGCTGAGGAGCTGACTAGAGCTCGGCCGCACAGAGGACCTTTGTCCCTCCCCACTGGGCCCTCCCATCCTCTCTTCCCTCCTCAGAGTCCTCTGAGAGAAACCAGTCCGACCAATGTCCCTGCACTGGGTGGCCTGCCATGAAGTCACTGAGCTCGGGGTCCTGAGCCAGAGATGGGGAAAAACAGCCACTGCTCAGGGTGGGGCAAGGTCACCAGGAGGGGGCGGTGGCTCCCACTCATTTTGTCCAGGAGAGAAAACAGTTTTGGGGCTAACTGGCCACAGTGCAGAGAGGCCCACTGGCGTGCAGAGCACACTAGGTATTTTAGGCTCCAGCCATAAAAGGAAGGCTGACTATGAACCAAATGACTCTTACTGATAGGTAACCAAGCACGAGCCGTGACTGCCATGAGTGGGTGGGATGTCACAGGTCTGCGTGCCTCCTGTGCCATTTCCCCGCTGCACATGGGTCCTCTGAGTCCACAGGCTCAGCTCTTCAGCACCAGGAGCTGGTGGGCAGGAGAGAGGGGCAGCCCGGCTGTCTGCCCGTGTCTCTGGTTTAGTTACTGAGAGACTGAATGTGGAAGCAGACAGTGGCCAGACCATGCATGGACAACAGCCCTGACCCACAGCCTGCAACCACCTGCCCAGGAAGCCAACCCATCTCAGTCACCAGCCCAAGAGGCCACCTGCTCTGAGTCAGACCTGCAGGAAGTCAGACTCTGTCTCTAGTGACAGTCCAGGAAGCCAAAGAACAGTCCCTGTGATGATTGGCCCCGAACAGCCAGGACTTGATTAGTAACTCAAACTTCCCTAATCTTCGTTCCTCTCCCAACTCAGGAGCAGCCGTGGGCAGCCACGTGCTCCCGTAGACAGCCACACAGGAAGCCTCACTTCTGGTCAGCACCCCGACTTCCGCAGGCCCACGGCTTCCACCAGGGCTCCCCTGGACCGTCTCTTTTCCCGCGACGAAGCTTGCCTGCTCCTTGACCTGCCTGCACAGCTCTGCTGAGTGCAGGTGACAGCTGCCGTCTCCATTGCTGTAGGAGGCTCTGAGTAGCAGCCTTTGCTTTTCTCATTTGGGTGGTCTTCATCTATTTCCACACTATTTCAGGGGCAGGGGTGGACCCATGGTGAACATCCAGGGACAGCAGCCTTCTTTCCCCTCTGCTGGGTGACCTGAAGCATTGGCTGAGGTGAGACTCCACTCCACATGTGGCAGAGCGCCGGTGCTGGGAGGAGCAGAACGAAGGGCACTTTGGGCTGATGGGCTTGTCACCACTGACCCAAACTCCTTCTCCCACCTGTTGCTTACCTATAACCAGGAAAGGGACCAAACTGCCACACTTGTTTGCAGGCACTGGCTGAGCTTAAGGCGTTGGCCAGTCAGGAATCACCAGAATGTGCTCCCTGGTCCTGGACACAGACACGGACTTGGACTTGGCAAGGCTGAGCCCTTTCCGTGCCCCAGGTGACAGGGCCACATCCTGTATAGCTGGGTCACTACACTTGGGCCACTGCCAAGTGCTGACAAGCTGATGAAAAGCCACTCAGGAGCATCCAGCCTGCAGAGGAAGAGGCCTCATTGGGGCAGATCTCATCCTCTTTTGGTTTGAACTGAGTTCAACAACCGCATGTTAAAGGCTGTGACCATGATGCCCTGTAATGACAGATCCCAGGTCCTGGGTGCCAGGTGGTACAGATGAAGCCCATTCATGAAGCTCAACACTTCTTCCATTACACACACAGGGTGGACACGCAAGGTCTCAGTGCTGTGCCTTTGAGAGGTCACCCTGTCCCTGTGAGCCTCACTTCCCTCCCAGTTGAAATGGCACCACTCTGGTTTTATGTTGAGCTTGGCATAGTGTGATTTGGGGAGCCCCAGAAAAGGTCATCTGTCCTGTTCATTATGATGGCTGTCTGTGTGTATACAATCATGGGCAGGAGGGGGCATTCTGTGGTGGCAGGAAGTCACACAATCCTGGCACTGGGCATGCTGGAAGGGACAGGTGTGGGAAGGAGGACATGCAGGGGCTGGGCAGCATGTCCCAGAGCTGAGCGCCACATGCATACAAATGAGGCTTATGGGGAAATGCTGTGCGCAGAAAAGCTGCAGAGGGCGTGAGGTCCTGGAATTCCTCCATCCGACAGAAAAGTGTGGCCACACCAGGAGGTGTGTGACTGCTGGGGGGAGGGACCCTGCCCCATGATGTAGCAGGACGTAGCTGGGAAGCTCCTGGCCAAGGGAGGACCTTGTCCTGGGGCTTCTGTTGAGCAAGGTTGCAGTTCCCTGGCTGGCTTCCTGCACTCTAGGTGTCACTTCCCCAGGTTCCCCACTCATCTCCCAGTTTGCTCAGTGTATTAGTCAGCTCAGGCTGCCATAGCAAAGTGCTACAGACTGGGCGGCTTAGGCAGAAGGTATTTATTTCACAGCTCTGGAAGCTAGAAGTCGAAGGTCAAGGTGTGGACAGGGTTGGTTCCTCCTGAGGCCTCTCTCCTTGGCTTTCAGATGGCCATCTTCTCCCTGTGTCATCACATGGTCATCCCTCTATGCATATCCATGTCCTGATCTCCTCTTCTTATAGGACACCAGCCCTATGGATTAGGGCCCCCCAATGATCTCACTTTACATATTTATCTTTTTGCAGACCCTATCTCCAAACAGGGTCACATTCTGAGGTACTGACAATTAGGACAGGGCAGGGACAGTGGCCGTGCAGTTATAAAATACCTGTAAGGGCAACAGATGAATATATTTGGAAAAAGTCACAGTATGATCCAGGAAAACATTTGTGATCTATGAGGAGACAAGCATTTGTCTAGGCAGGTCAAATATCAAGGGCCTGCAGAGAGTCCTCAAAGAACTTTTCGCTTGTTGAGGGCTTTTTTTTGTTTTTTAAAGCTTTGATTTTTCTGTCTTTTTTTTTTTTTTTTTTTACTTTTTATTTTAAAATAATTACAGATTCTCAAGAGTTGCAGATACGGTGCATGGAGTCCTTGTGAACCCTTCCCCCAGCTTCCCCCAGTGGTCATATCTTATGTAACTACAGCACCACTTCAGACCAGGACCATGACACTGGTAAGGTGTGTGCAGATCCACGTAACCACCAATGCGGTCAGAATCAAGTCCCTGCTCCACACATGGGCTCCTCGTGCGGCCCATTCGTAGTCTCCCCAGCCTCTCACCGCCCTCCCCCAATTCTGAACCCCTGAAAACTACGAGTTTTTCCTCCATCTTTATGATGTTGTCATTTCAAGAATATTATATAAATGGAATAAGATAGCATGTGACCTTTTGAGATTGGCTTTTCTTGCTCACCAATAATGCTCTTGAGATGCACCTGAGGCACTGCGTGTATCAGCTGTTCATTCCTTTTTATTCCGTGGTGCATCACCGGTAGCAGTTCATTTGGACATCACCTACTGAGGAATATTTCAGTTGTTTCCATTTTGGGCCTATTACAGACAAAGCTGCTATGAACAATCTGTCCAGGTTTCTGTGTGAATGCAGTTTTGTTTTATTTTCTTAGGATAAATGCCCAGAACTGTGATTGCTGGGTTGTATCATATTTAGGGTGTCTTTGATTTCTCTCATCAGTGTTTTATAGTTTTCAGCACACAATTCCTGTGTGTGTTTTGTTTTATTTACATCTGACAGAAGCATGAAGTGTAATCCTCAGTTAAAGTGCACACTACCATGGGCCACCAAGACCCTGTCCATCTTATCTGTTCCCTTCATCCATGATTGCTGCTCCCTAGTAGGTGGACACCCACTCTGATGTGATACACACACATGTGCATGTGCACACACATGCACATGCACACACGTGCACACGCACACGTGCACACACATGGTTCACCAATGCTTTGTGACAGCACCTTGATCTGAGCTCTGTATTCTATTCCAGTGACCTCTGTCATTGCTATGCTATTGTTATTACTGTGGTGTAGCAAGCATAATATCTGGTGGGATATTTGTTTTTCTTAGCCATATGTGACCATTATTTTACCATGTACATTTTAGAATTAGTTTATTGAAAATTAAAAAAAACAGAATACCTTAAAATTTTATTGATATTCTATAAAACTTCTAGATTATTTTGGGGTGAACTGACATCTTTACAATGTTTTTTTTTTTTTCCTTTTTGTCTTTCTTTACTGACCGGCAACGGGATCGCAACCCTCGGTGTTGTGCCCGCACCGCACTCAGCCAGTGAGCGGGAACCGGTCTCCACATGGGATCTGAACCCTTGGCGGGAGCGCCGCACTCTCCAGTGCGCCACCAGGCCGGCCCAACATCTTTACAATGTTAAGTTGTCCCATTCATGGACATGGTCTATCTCTCCATTTACTAACTCTTTTTATTTATTTATTATTATTTTTTTTTCCTTTTTGTCTTTTTTCATGTCCGGCAACGGATCGCAACCCTCAGTGTCGCGCCCGTACCGGACCGGACCGGCAACGGGATCGCAACCCTCAGTGTCGCGCCCGCACCTCGCTCAGCCAGTGAGCGGGAACCGGTCTGTATGTGGGATCCGAACCCTCAGCGGGAGCGCCACCACGCTTCCCAAGCGGCGCACTGTAGCAGTGCGCCACCGGGCCGGCCCTACTAACTCTTTTTATGTCCTTTCTAGATTTTAAAAATTGAATCCATAAATATCGAGCTGTTTTGGACAGGTTAATTCCTACATGCTTTATAATTTTATACTGCTGTATATTTGGGAAGGAGAAACACTAGTGATTTTGTGAGTTAACATTGTTTCTAGAAACCTTTATAAACTCTAAGTTTGCATGTTGTTCTGTTGAGATTTATATGTAAAAAGTCACATCACCTGCAACTGAGAGTTTTCTTTGACTGTGAAGTGACTCTTCCATGTCCTGCCTTGAGGGTCTTCAGTACTCAGGCTCCTCCCTGCACTTGGATCATCTTCCCCCGCTACTGGACCATCTGAGTCACCACATGGTGACATCACACCGACAAGACCTGGGTGGATGGTGTGGCACCCTGTGTATTTTGGTAGGGCACATGCAAGTGAAAGGATGGGAGGTGAACACATTCTGTTCAAGAACACTGAGGTTTATCCCTTGGCGGGGATTCTGGGGCCCAGTGCTCTGAGACATTGGGGTGCGTGCATCTAATGTGAAGGAGGCACTGCCGTGCTCTGCATTTTCTACTGCCTGGGATGGCACGTGATGTGTGGTGGGCCTGTGGGTTTGGAGGTGACCTACAGCAGATTCTAGTGTGCTGCTCTGAGTGTCCTGAAAGGCCACCAGGTTTGTGGGGGCACAAAGCATGAGGAAGTGGTGGAGCCCAAGGTCCCCTTTGCCTGGAATGAGAGAGACCTGTGGTGGACATCCATGTGGACTGAGGGGCAGTGGCTCATGCCAGGGGCTGGGAAGGACGGTGTCAAGGGGGACGTAGCACACCACAGGGCGGGTGAGGAAGAGTGATCACGGACATTGCCTAGAAGAGCCGCACTGTGGTGGTAATAAAAAGCAGACTTTTAGTTAGCTTTATGATTATTTTAATGTTCTCCACAGGAAATGTACCCTCTTACCACCTTCACCCAGGGTGGGCCAGTCCTACCACCCTCTCTCATTCATCCCTGCAGGGACATTTGTGCTGTGGGTGGAGCTGTCAGGAGCCTGGTGGACAAAACATCATGACAAAATGAAAGGGAAAGATGGACTTCAGACAGCAGTCTGGAGGTGGGCACGGTAATCGTGGACTCGCTGGCCCCTCTTCCTGGTGGGAGGGAGGGCGCGGGTCTTCACCTGAAAGTAGAAGATTTGATTTGATCCTGTTTTGTTTTATTTACGTTATTTCCTTTTGGGGGGACAGGCATGAAGACGATACTAGAATAACACACGTGGATGCAGGGCAGGGAGTGGTTACCATGGGTACATTTTTGGTGGCTACCTTGTAGAAATATCCATCCTGTGTTGGGCAATGCCCTGGTTTTCTGAGAACTGGCCCCTTTCAGGACAGCAGCCCGTGGGCCAGGGCTTCCTGTCCACCCTCCCCACACCTAGGCCTCGGACATACCCTCCTGGGGCTTGAATCTTGAGGGAGTGATGGAAAGATGGGGACAGTAGTGAGGTTCATTTGTGGTGGCTGCAGCCAGCCAAGGTTCCAAGGCCTGAGTGCCCAGTTGTAGCCCACTGACCCCTGTGGTGTAACCGGGACTGCCCAGCCCCTCTCTGCTACTCTTAAAACCTGGTAGTCTATATTCTCCACATTCTGGGAGCTACTATGTCTCTTTTAAAATCTCTTTTTCTGCTCAAGCCAGCCAGTTGTTTTCTGACATTTGCAGAAAAGAACCCTGCCTAACACATCTTCCAACCTAATAATATGTGTTTTTCTACCTTCAGAGTGATTGCTTAGAGGTGAATTTCTCTTATGAAGAAAATTTATTTGACTTATACAAATTCCTTAAGTTTGACATGTCTCATTTTCTTCTATTAAATTTCAGAAAAATTGAATTCAACAATGCTATTTAAGATTGCATGCATGGGGAGTTCCGGTCAAGATGGTGGAGTAGACAGTTCCTAGTGTTGCTCTCTCCCACAAAGCGACCAACTTGCAACTATTAAAAAGCAACAACAGGAGACATGAGATCAGTGCCAGAATAGGCGGGAGCCGCATGCCACAGGACCCCATCCCAGGCCAGTGTTTGCCACCCAGAGAGGCCTGAGAGCCACGGGGGCCACACACCCTGAGACAGCCAAGCCAGAAAAGGCAGGTACCGCGAGACCTCCAGCCCAGGTTGGTCCCTGCTACTTAGAGAGACTCAAGAGCCTCTGGGCTCACACGCCCATAGTCAGCCATGCTGGAAAAGGCAGGCACTGTGGGACCTCCAGCTCAGATTGGTTCTCACCACTTAGAGAGACTTAAGAGCCTCTGGGTCCATACACCCTGAGACAGCCATGCTGGAAAAGACAGATGTCGCAGGACCCCTAGCCCAGGCTAGTTCCTGCTGCCCAGAATTGGCAGTCCCTTCAGGATCCAAGCCAGACATCAAGGAGATATGAGTGGACTGTGATATCCCCTGCCACAATGACAAAACACCAAAGGAAAGATACCAGAAATATGAAAAATCAAGAAAGTACATCACCACCAAAGGAAAATAATAACTCTCAAGCTCTAGATCCTATAGAACAGGAACTCTTTGAAAAGACTGACAAAGAATTTAGAGTAAGAATCCTAAGGAAACTAAATCAGATACAAGAAAACTCAGACAACACAATGAAAGGAGAAAAAATATACAGGATCTGAAAGAAGAAATGTACAAAGAAATCAATGCCTTGAAAAAGAATGTAGGAGAGCTTGTGGAGCTGAAGGATTCATTCAATGAAATAAAAAGCATGACAGAGAGTCTAACCAGCAGGCTAGAAGAAGCAGAAGAGAGAATTTCAGACCTTGAAGATAGGCTGTGTGAATTAATGCAGGCAGACAAGAAAAAAGAAAAAAATTTTTAAAAATTGAAGAAAATCTAAGAGAGATAACAGACAACCTTAAGCACTCAAATATCTGAATCATGAGTATTCCAGAAGGGGAGGAAAAAAGAAATGGCATTGAAAGCATATTCAGTGAAATAATAGCAGAAAACTTCCCAGGTATAGGGAGAGTCACAGATCTCCAGATTCAGGAGGCCGGAAGATCCCCTGACATATTCAACTCAAAAAGGTCCTCTCCAAGACACATGATAGTCAAACTGGCAAAGCTCAAAGACAGAGAATCTTAAAAGCTGCAAGAGAGAAGCAGCAAGTCACCTATAAGGGAGCCCCAGTCAGAATAACATCAGACTTTTCATCAGAAACCCTAAAAGCCAGAAAAGAATGGGATGATCTATTCAAAATACTAAAGGACAGAAATTGCCAGCCAAGAATACTTTACCCAGCAAGGCTACGCTTCTGAAATGAAGGTCAAATAGTATATTTCTCAGACAAACAAAAACTGCAGGAGTTCACTACCACACAACCAGCCTTACAAGAAATTCTCAAGGAAGTAATGAGTTTGATACCTCAAAAACAACCATCACTGCTATGAATAATCAAGAAAGAACAAAACCTACCAGCAAAACAAAAATGCTAACAATAAGGAAAAAACATAGTTTATCTACCACCCCAGGAAACCAACAAATACAGAAGATAAATAGAAAATTAGGAAGAAAGGAACAAAAGGTACTTAAGACATCTAAACAAAGATCAATAAAATGCTAGGAGTAAATCAACACCTTTCAATAATAACTCTAAATGTAAAGGGATTAAATTCCCCACTCAAAAGACACAGAGTGACTGTATTTAAAAAATGGGCGCAACAATATGCTGCCTTCAAGAGACTCACATGGCCTGTAAAGACACACATAGACTAAGAGTGAAAGGATGGAAAAAGATATATCATGCAAATAGAAATGAAAAACGAGCTGGAGTAGCTATTCATATATCAGATAAAATAGACCTTAAAGCAAAAACCATAAAAAGAGATAAAGAAGGCCACTATATAATGATAAAAGGATCTATCCATCAAGAAGACATAACCATCATAAATATGTATGTACCCAATGTCAGAGCAGCCAGATTTATAAAGCAAACACTATTAGATCTAAGGAATGAGATAGACACTAACACCATAAGAGCAGGGGACCTGAACCACCCAACTCTCAACATTGGAGAGATCATCTAGGTGAAAAATCAATAGAGAAACACAAGATCTAGACAACACTTTAGACCAATTGGACTTGGCAGGTATCTACAGAACATTCCACCCACCAACCTCAAAATAGTCATTCTTCTCATCAGCACATGGAACATTGTCTGGGAGAGACCACATGTTAGGTAACAAATCAAGTCTCAACAAATTCAAGAAAACTGGAGTTATTCCATGTATTTCTTCAGATCACAATGGATTAAAATTAGAAATCAATATCAAACCAAACTATGGAAACTATACTAACACATGGAAATTAAACAGCATTCTACTTAGTGGCATATGGGTACAAGAAGAAATTAAACAGGAAATCAAAAAATTTCTTGAAACTAATGAAAATAATGACAGATCATACCCAAACTGGTGGGATACAGCAAAAGCAGTACTAAGAGGGAAATTTATTACATTAAATGCTTACTTCAGAAGAATGGAATGATGGCAAATAAACAATCTAATACTTCACCTTAAAGATCTAGAAAAACAAGAACAATCGAAATCCAAAGTTAGCAGATGGAAAGAAATAATGAAGTTCAGAGCACAACTAAATGAAATAGAAACCTGAAAAACAATACAAAAGATCAATGAAACAAAAAGTTGGTTTTTGAAATGATAAATAAAATCAACAAACCTTTAGCAAGGCTAACTAAGAAAAAAAGAGAGAAGAACCAAATAACAAAAATTACAAATGAAAAAGGTGATATTACAACAGACACCTCAGAAATACAAAAAATCATTAGAGACTATGATAAACAACTATATGCCAACAAATTTGAAAATCTGGAGGAAATGGATAAATCGCTAGACACATACAAACTGCCAAAACTGAGGCAAGAAGATATAGAAAATCTGAACAGACCAATAACAGTAAAAGAGATTGAATCTGTTATCAAGAGGCTCCCAAGAAAGAAAAGCCCAGGACTGGACCAGTTCACTGCAAAGTTCAACCAAACCTTCAAAGGAGAAATGATACCAATTCTGTACAAACTGTTCCAAAAGATTGAAACAGAGCCCTTTCTCCCAAACTCATTCTATGAGGCAAACATCACCCTGATACCCAAAACAGACAAAGATACATCAAAAATAGAAAACTAGGGGCCAATATTCGTGATGAATATAGATGCAGAAATCCTAAACAAAATATTAGATAACAGAATACAGCAATAGATACATAAAATTATACACCTTGATCAAGTGGGATTCATCCCAGGGATGCAAGGTTGGTTCAACATACACAAATCAATAAATGTGATACACTACATCAGTTAAAGCAAAGACAAAAACCATATGTTCATCTCTATAGATGCTGAAAAAGCAGTTGACAAAATTCAACATTCATGATAAAGACTCTACAAGTTAGGTATAGATGGAAAGTATCTCAACACAATTAAAGCCATGTATGATAAGCCCACTGCTAATATCATTCTGAATGGGATGAACAGGAACTAGACATGGATGCCCATTCTCACCAGTTCTATTCAACATAGTGTTGGAAGTACTTGCCAGAGCAATCAGAGAAGCAAAGGAAATAAAGGGCATCCAGATTGGAAAAGATGAAGTCAAACTGTCCCTGTTTGCAGATGACATGATCCTATACATTGAACAGTCTAAAGCCTCTACAAAAAAAACTCCTACAGTTGATAAATGATTTCAGCAATGTTGCAGGATACAAAATCAACACAGAAAAATCAGTAGCCTTTCTATACTCCAACAGTGAACATGCAGAAAAAGAAATCAAGGAAGCTAGCCTATTTACATTGTCTCCAAAAAAAAAAAAAAAAATACTTAGGAATAAAATTAACTAAGGATGTGAAAAATCTCTACAAAGAAAACTACAAATCACTGTTGAGAGAAATTAAAGAGGACACAAGATGGAAAGATATCTCATGCTCTTGGATTGGAAGAATCAACATTGTGAAACTGTCCATATTATCCAAAGTGATCTACAGATTTAATACAGATCCCATCAAAATTCCAATGACATTTTTCTCAGAAATGGAAAAAACTATCCAGGCATTTTTATGGAATAACAAAAGACCACACATAGCCAAAGCAATCCTGAGCTAAAAAAAATAAAGCTGGAGGCATAACACTACCTGACATTAAACTATATTACAAAGCTATAATAATCAAAACAGCATGGTACTGGCATAAAAACAGACATACGGATCAATGGAATAGAATAGAGAACCCAGAGATCAACCCTACACTTACAACCTACAACCATCTGGTCTTTGACAAAGGCAGCAACTCCACACACTGGGGAAGGAACTGCCTCTTCAACAAATGGTGCTGGGACAACTGGATATCCATATGCAGGAGAATGAAACTAGACCCACACCTCTCACCATATGCTAAAGTCAACTCAAAATGGATTAAAGATTAAATATACATCCTGAAACAATAAAACTCCTTAAAGAAACATAGGGGAAACTCTAGGAAGTAGGAGTGGGCACAGACTTCATGAATATGACCCCCAAATCATAGGCAACTAAATGCAAAATAAACAAATGGGATTATATCAAACTAAAAAGCTTCTGTACAGCAAAAGAAACAATCAACAGAGTGAAAAGACAACCAATAGAGTGGGAGAAAATATTTCCAAAATATACATCAGGCAAAGGATTAATACCCAGAATATATAAGGAACTCAACAACTTTACAGCAAAAAAACAAATAAACCAGTTTAAAAATGGGCAAAGGAGCTGAATAGGCATTTCTCAAAGAAAGATATATGAATGGTCAACAGACAAATGAAAAAATGCTCAACATCACTCAGCATCCAGGAAATGCAAATCAAAACCACACTGAGATACCATCTCATTCCAGTTAGGATGGCTAATATCCAAAAGCCTGAGAATGATAAGTGCTGGCAAGGTTGTAGAGAAAAAGGAACCCTCATACACTGTTGTTGGGACTGGTAATGGTGCAGCCTTTATGGAAAATTGTATGGAGGTTCCTCAAACAATTACAGATAGATCTACCATATGACCCAGCTATTCCACAGCTGGGAATATACCCAGAGGAATCGAAATCATAATGCTGAAGGGATACCTGCACTCCAATGTTTATTGCAGCACTATTTACAATAGCCAAGAGTTGGAACCCGCCCACATGTCCATCATCAGATGAGTGGATAAGGAAACTGGTATATCTACACAATGAAATTCTACTCTGCTATAAAGAATGAAGTAATACCATTTGCAACAATGTGGATAGCCTTAGAGAAAATTATATTAAGTGAAACAAGTCAGGCACAGAAAGAAATACCACATGTTCTCACTTATTTCTGGGAGCTAAAAATAAATATATAAACAAACACACAAACAAACATGGGGGGGAAGAAGACACAACAATCACAACAATTCCTTGAACCTTTTAAGACCAAGTGAACAGATATGATGGGGGGGAGGGGAGAAAGGGAGGAGGGAAGAGGAATGGGTAAAGAGTCATGTAATTGAAGACAATGTATATTGAGAAGTTAAAAATAAATAAATATATAAATAAAATGGAATGAGAGAAGAAAAGTATTTGCTGGGGTGGCTGGTTGCTCACTCGGTAGAGTGTGGTGTTAACATGAAGGTCAAGTGTTTGATCCCTGTACTGGCCAGCCGCAAAAAATAAAAGAACACACACAAAAAAAAGATCGCATGCATAATATAATTCAATTTTTGTAAATTTTTTTCTATTCTATCTAGGATTAGGGATGCACAGAACATTGTCCGCTGCATGCTACCTAGTACTGTTTTTGACTGATGGGAGTCAGAATGGTAGTTCACATTCTTTGTGTTTTTTTCTGTATCACCTGCACTTTTACAAAATAAGAATCATCTATCTTTGAAAAAAATATGTTTTAAAAGCATATTCTCAAAAATTAAAAAATGCAAAAGTAGATAACAAAAGTGCATATTATGATATTAGGTAATGATGTATAGAAAAAAGATTGGGAATAAATATTTTTAATGTTTCTAGTTATTTCTAAGAAATTATAGAGATTACAGGTGATTTTAAAATATTTTTTTATATTCTGTTTTTTAAAGTAATATATACTACTCCTTTGTGTTAGGGTTGTCCAGAGAGGTAGAACCAATAGGATGCATGCATGTATAGAAAGACGCGTGGTATAAGGAACTAGCTCATGCCATTAGGGAGGCTGAGAAGTGCCAAGAGCTGCCATTGGCAAGCTGGAGACCCAGGAGAGCTGATGATGAAAGTTCCAGTTCAAGTCCAAGTCTGAAGGCAGGAGAAGACATGTGCCCAGCTGAGACATTCTGGCAGGGAGAGCAAATTCACCCTTCCTCCACATCTTGTTTCATGGAGGCCCTCAAGGGATTGATGATCCCACATTGGGGACGGCCATCTGCTTTACTGATTCCACCAACCCAAATGTTATCTCATCTGGAAACACCCTCAGAGACACACGGAATATTGTTTAACCACATACCTGGATACCCCGTGGCCTTGTCAAGTTGATAAATAAAATTAACCATCACACTAAATTACAATAAAATTAAATGTCACATTTTTTAATAAAAAAAGAAGTCATGGAAGAAAAAGGCACAGGGTAATCTCTCAAAAGGAGTGTTTAAATAAGTCGAACGGTTGCTTATTTGAGAAGTTCTACAAAGAGTCAGAGAGGGAAGCACATGTTGCAACTTTTCCCAGGACATCAGTAAATATTCTAGACAATGTCATATCTTTGTGTCGTGTGTAGGGTATTTAACATCTGAGGTAATGAGGCAGATAGTTTTGGGAGCCGAGGAACCCCTGCTTTAATTATAACAGCTTCTGTTCAGAGATTGTGCAGGGTGAGCCTGCTATGGCACTGGGTGCTTTTCCAGATGCATGGAGGGAAACTTATTCCTCTCTACAGCTGCAGAAGTGGAAGGTCCAACACCACACAGCAAGTATAGACAGAGATCTGAACCCAAGTCGGAGTCAGCAGCCTAGAGGAGGGTAAAGGATGGTTGCTGGGATGGCGAGAGCTTGTTTCTGGGTCTGAAGCTCCATCTTCTTGCCTCTCTTGGAGGCTGGACAAGAGCAGGTGGAATTTTTCTTTCTAACCAAGGCATCTTTATTGCAACACACGTATGTATAAGATTGCGATGTATTTTATCTATCCTTGGTCAGGCTTGAAATATTAATTCCCCAGCTATTCAACCCAAAATTGACCTTGGAGGCTCACAAGTTTGAGATCAAAGTGTGACCAGAAAGGAATGAATTATACATCCTTTGACAATGTCTTACAGAAGGGTTGTCTCATTCCAAGAGAGGACTCAATGGCACCTCATCTTCCAGGGCAGGTGGGGAACAGCCATCGTGGCGGGGAGGGCTGTCTTTGGCAAGATTTACATTTTCACACGTTTCCTAAATATAAATCATCTATTAGATCTTGTGACTACTGCTTTCTTTTACGTGGGGACTCCCATACATAACAGGAAAAAAGGGACGTATGACGATAAGTCACATACGGCCAATATCAAATTAGGCCAGAAGCAGCAACACACTGACCAGTCAGGTGTGACTTTTCCAATTTCCATGAGATTCTCTTCTCAATTTCAGGAATAGCCAAGGACTCGAGGTACCAGAAGTACGATGACCGAGTGCGCTCTGTGAAATATAAATGGATAGTCCCTTAGTTCAGCATCAAAGCAAGAATCACTGCAATTATACATTTTGAATTTTATTTGATACACATGGATGCAACTTTACTAGTGACCATTTTTAAAACCCCATTTAAAAGTTTTAGAATTTAATTTATTGAGTCCTTTAGCAGCAGATTCAGCAGTAAAAGTCATAGAGACATAGATATTTGAAATATAGAAATGAATATAATCTGGATCAACTAGTTTGATAAATATAGATTGTTCTATATAATCACATTTTAATGTTTATTTTTAAAATGAAAGATGGAATATCTCATGTCATTGATCACTGTAAATATATGTGGGGATTCTTTGTAATTTTACCTCGAGGCCCATTTTCCTTTTCATTTCAGGAGTCTCTTAAAACATCAAACACTGACACACGCGTGCACATGGACACACGTGCACAGACAAGCACACACTTGCACATGTGCACACACGTGCACGCACGGACGTGTGCGCACACGCAGAGCAGTGCTGATGTGAGACGCCACTTCCATGTCTCTTCTGTGGAGACAATATAAACTATTACGATGATCTGGGAACGCATGGGACATTTCCTAAGGACAAACGCTTAACTGTTACTATTTGCAGTTTGGGAGGGGGGGTACTTCAAAAATTCTAAATTCTAAATAATAACGTAGTTACTGGGTTTATTTGTCAACCTTGATTTCTTTGCGGTGACTTTCCATTATGAGAGATGAAGGTCTAGCTGCCTCGCTGCTGTCCTCTCCCTCCTGGTTGGCTGTATCATTGCAGTTAGTTTCCTGCAGCGGAACCGCAGCCTGAGTGTGTGTCTTGTTTTGCCAACTTGCGGCTGCGGGCATGGCCTTGTCACGACGGCGACTGGGGTCTGGGTCCCCCTGCCTGCCCTCTGTCTTCCCCCACATTCATCCTATATTCTTCTACCTAGACACATGCTTGCTGTTTTAGTGACAGGTCCTGTGGGTGTGTGTGTACGTTTTCCGTTGGTAACAGCTGGTGGCATTGACAAAAAATGGACCCGTTGGCAGCGCAGAGTGTGATGACTTCAGTGAATCTGTAGAGCTGTGTAGCCGTCACTGACGTCCAGTTTTGACACATTTCCATCGCCCCAGTACACGGTTACTTCTATATGGCCAAAGTACTTGCCATTTACTCTGGTCCTCTGACCCGGTCCGGGTTTTCTGGGTTTGATCTGTAAGTTGATTCAACACACAGCACAACACCAGAGTCCTGGAGTGAATGACGATATTCTACTCTAAGTATCCATCAATACGGTGACACGATACCTCATCAGGTGCAGTGGAAGGACGGTTCGTATAATCACCCGCCAGGACCCGTTGCTGGGGTGGCCAAGAAACGTTTGGCTCAACGCCCCTAAAAACCCGCGCGGGGGCGGCAGCAGCAGGAGCGAGAACGCGCGTCCGAGACGGAAAACGAAGCTCCCTCCGTCCCTCCCGAATCCGCCCCGGTCTCTGCAACCCCGGGTCGCGTGACGTCGCAGCGGACGCGTGCTCGGCGCCTGCCCGGGTCGCGTGACGTCGCAGCGGACGCGTGCTCGGCGCCTGCGCGGGTGCAGCGGTGAGTGGCGCTGCTCCCGCACCTCCGGGCTGGCGACAGCAGCACGCGGCCTCCTGGCGGCATCTCGGTGCTCGGCCCTCGGTCCCCGAGAAGCGGCCGGACCTCCAGCCCGAGCGTGCAGCCGTCCCGGGGAGCAGCTCTGCGGGAGCCCCGGCTCCTGCCCCGCCACCCTGCGGTGAGCCCGTGCGCCCCGGAGCGGAGGGGACCGCAGGGACCGGTGACCGGCCTCGCGGCGGCAGCGCATCTGCAAGTCCTCGGCCCTTCGCTCGGCTCCTGAGCCACCAGAGGGGCCTCCCGGCTTCCCCGTCACAGTCCTCCCCTCAGCCCCTCAGCTGCCCCTGCGCCCTCTGGCCTTAGGGTGTCACAGCCAGCCCGGGGCGCCCCCCTCGGTGTCCTCCGGCCCCTCGCAGCCTCTCTCGGACCGTCCTGCCGTCATTGCCCCCGACAAGCGAGCTCCCCTTCCAGGGCCCTGTGCTCAGCCCGAGCCCCCTTCCGCGGTCCCCGCAGGCTGCGTGGAGGGAGCCCCGCGCCCGCCCCTGGCCGCCTCCACCTCGTCGCTGCTACCGGCTCCCCGGAGCTTCGGGACCCGCGCCCCGGCCCAGCTCCCCCTCCCTGTCCCCTCCCCCGTCTGCCACTGTCGCCTGCAGACTCTCCCCCGTGCGGGCAGGGCCCAGGCGCCCCCGGCCGCCGAACCTGCTCTTGCCAAGTCCCCCAAGGTCTCCGCTTGGTACGCTCGGCGCCGCCTCTGTCTGGACTCTCGGGCCTGGTCCCCTCCCAGCGCCCCATCCCTGCGGCAGCTCAGGAGACCCGCACTTACCTCTTTCCCCGGCCTCACACCCATGTGCCAGCAGGGTCTCTTCTCAAGGTAATCTAGACCCCAGCCCTTTTCATCCCTACGTGCGTCCCAGCGTCCTTGTGGCTCCCCCTGCTTTTCCACAGGGCCGGGACCCTTGTAAACATGAGTGGGTGCGAGTTGCTCCCCTCCAAACCTGCCCACGGGCTTCCCTCTAGGAATAGGGGACCCCCTCCAGGGCCCCCACCGGGCCCCGACCCCTCTGACCTGTCTCCCCCTATTGCCACCTCCCACCTGGTCCTCGTCGCTGGCTGGCCGACCTCACGGCCCACCCTCAAACCTGCTGGGGCTCCACCTCAGGACCTTTGCATCAGCCGGTCCCTGTCTTAGTCGGCTTGGGCTGTCCTAATAGAATACAACAGACATGCATTTCTCACGGTTCTGGAGGCTGCAAGTCCAAGATCAAGGTGCTGGTAGATTCTGTTACCGGTGGGGCCTCTCTCTTTGGCTTGCAGACGGCTGCCTTCTGGCTGTGTCCCCACATGGTAGAGACGGAGAGAAACTTTGTTGCCTCTTTGTCTTCCTCTAAGACGGTCCTCTCTAATCAGGATCCCACCCTTGTGATCTCACTAAGCCTTTCTTGCCTCCTTATAGATTCTGTCTCCAAATACAGTCACACTGGGGGTCAGAGCTTCAATATATGAATTTTGGGAGACACAGTTCAGCCCATAGCAGTCCCTCTGCCCCCGTGGATGTCTGCAGGGCCAGCTCTTCACCCCTTGGACTATCTCCTGTGTTGCTCTCTGAATTCCTCTGTGGGATCATTCTTATTAGACCCACTTGGAATGGGTTGGGAAAATATCCATCGCTGAAGAAAACTTAGGGTGCTGTTGTCACAGGAACAGTCAGTGGATGCTGGAGGGTATAAAACAAGTAAACCCAGCAACAATGACAAAATAAAAAGCCCAGATGGCCACGAGCACAGTTGCCATTTGTAACAGGATGTGGACATTGATGCGTCCACCCAGCCCCAGGTTTCCAAGGATCTGCATTCCCAAGTTAGTTGCCAGAAGAAAATACCGAAGTTACAGAAGATGGAGGTATGGCAGTGCCACGCTGAGACAGAGGAGGAGGAGCAGGTGGAGGAGTGGAGAGGAAGCCACTTTAGGGAAGCACGTGCTGAGAGCCACTCCCCTGCCTGGTCAAGGGCATGGGCAGGGGCGCCTGCCTTCTCACTCCCAGCCTGCTGAGGGTGGGCGCACGTGGCTGCTGCTTGGCAGGCCTTCCACCAGGGGGACCAGCTCTGCTGCACGTGACCTCCCAGTGTACAGCCGGCTGGTTTGGACTTGGTGGGCTTGGTTTTCCAGTCACAGCAAGAGAGCTGGCCTGATGCACAAGCACTGTCCAAACCTCTTCTTGTGTATGTCTGTTAATGACCCATTGGCCAAAGCAGATCATCCAGCCACCTGTCATGCATAGACTCCGTGGTGATCTGCAAGGTCATGTCACAGAGAGCTCTTACTTGCTCTGGGGCATGCAGAAGGCTCCTGTGTGAAAGTGGTGTGAGGAGGAGGTTTCTGGGTGAGGGGGTTGGGCCTTCAAGAAAGAGCTTCCACAGCAGAGGCGCCAGAACATGCAATGGCCCTGAGGCACTAGAGAGTGGGCTGCATCCAGGAAGACGGTGAAGCCCAGGGCTGGGGGACGAGGTAGGTCAGCAGGGGCTAAACCACACGGGCCCTTCTAGACCAAGCTAAGGACTCTGTATCGTACTTCCGAAGGCTGGAGGCTGCTGACAAGCAGATCGGGATTTGTGCAGTCGCGCTGGTTGCAGGGTGGAGAATAGAGCGTGGCTGAGCAGCGCGTAAGAGCATGTGCAGGGACAACAGTGGGAAGGATGTCAGGGTGGTCCAGGCGGGGAGGACAGCTCGGGACAGGGTGGGGTGGAGAGTGAGAGAGCTGGGCCCACAGCTGTTCGGGCGTCAGATTAAGAGACAGGCGAGGGGGCCGGCGGGTTAGCTCAGGTGGTTGCAGCACAGCCTTGCAAGGCCAAGGTCAAGGGTTCGGATCGTCACTTTAAAGAAAGTTCTACGGTACTTCTCGCTGTGTCTTTGCTGATATGTACACAGCAGAGCGATTCAGTCATGTGAATAGAGAAAAAAGACAAACCTGGCTTTTTCCTTTTCTTTTTTCTTTTTTTCTCCTGGCAGCTGGTATACAGGGATCCAAACCCAAAGACAAATCTTTTTGACAAACTACGAGTAGCTCGCATCTTTTAAGCAGTTAATTAATCATTTGATCATTTAATTGTCATTTAGAAGAGTTCAGAAATTCCAGTGTCTATGGGACAAGCAAATAACATGACCGAGTGTGGGGTGGGGCGGGTGCAACAGCAGGAACGAGGGTGACACACCCACAGTCACACTGCACTTTTTAAAATGAATCTTGTATTTGGGGAAAACTGTGCATTCACATGCAGTGGTAAGAAATAATGCAGAGAGATCCTGAGTTCCTTTCACATGGTTTCCCCCATGGTCACATGTTGCAAAACTGTAGGGACAGAATCCCAGTCAGGATATTGATGTTGACACAGCCAACATAAAAACGGTGACAACAGCAGACTCTGGTGACACCGTCCCCACACCCCGAGCACCCCTCCTGCTGGTCTCTTTCAGCCCCTCCTGTCCACCCATCACCCTGGGCCATCGCTCATCTTCACCAGCGTGTTCCCATCTTATAATGGGGACACTTCAAGAATGACGTACACATGGAATGACATGGTGTGTCTGTCACCTTCTGGAACTGACTTTTTTCACTCAGTGCAGCCCCCTGGTAACTCAGCCGTGTTGTTGCATAAACAGTCTGTTTCTTCACTTGCTGAGCCGCGTTCCATGGTGTGACTGCAGTAGAGTGTATTAACCCTTCGCCCGCTGAAGAACATGCAGTGTGTTTCGAGCCTCTGGCTGTTAAAAATAAAGCTTCCCTGAACATTCGCGTGTAGGTTTCTTGTCACCACAAGTCTCCCTGTCTCTGGGGTAAATACCCAGCAGTTTACTTCCCTGGTCATAGGTTAGTTGCAGGCTCAGTGTTGTAAGAATCTGCCAAGCTGCTTTCGAGAGTGGTGCGCTGTTCTACGTTCCCACCAGCAGTGCGTGAGAGATCCGGTCCCTCTGCACCTTCCCCAGCACGTGGTGGTCACCGTTTCATGTCAGTCCTGCCGTTAGGTGTGCAGTGGCATCTCACTGTGAGATGCATGTGCATTTCCTTCACTGCTCATGGTGCTGAGCGTCTTTTCATGTGCCTGTCTGCCATCAGCAGATGGACTCGGAAATCCAGGGTCACGATCTGTCAGAGCAGAGAAACGGAAAACACCATGTTGTCCTTGTTGTCAATGGGCAGGGAGACCCCTGGGAGCTGCATGAGGCAGAGGGAGACGGCAGGGCACGTAGGACCCCAAGTCCCTTGCCTTCCTCCTTCATGCTGGAACTTTCACTTCAGTCCAGGTGGGCCCCACATCTGTACTGTCAGCAAGCGCCCCGGGCCATCCTACCTCCTGCGTTTGGGAAGCTGCGCCTTCTGTGGTTTCTGTGCACGCTCCTCCTGTCACAAGGTAGGTTCTTCGGGAGATGGGCTACCAGGCCCCGAAGGTGTCTCTCAGAACCACCTAGAACACATGCTATGGCCTCGTGTGTCCTGAGGTCAATGGCCATCACCACCATGTCCAGCAGCCTCCCTGTTAAAAGTGTGTGTGTGTCAGAAGGTTCATGAACATTCACAGGGAGGCACGAGCGTGCCTTCTTTAACGGGACATGTCTGATTTATCTCACAGGGTCTCGCTTTCTGCTTCCTTCGTCCTTCCCAGCTTATGCACATTTTATAAACACAGCATTCTTTGGGGCAAGAATATAGCAGGTTTGTCAACGCTAGACATTGCAGGCTCTCTAGAAAGCACTTCTAGGATAATTTGTCTGAGATATTTCCACATATCCTAATCAAAAGTCCTTCTGCCCCGTGCCTTAGGAATAGATTCTCAAAAGAAAGGTGAATGGTCTCTTGAAATCCAAACCACCCAAACGTACCAGTGACACCCACTTCACTCCTATTCATGCTCTGTTGTGGTTGGGTTTCACCATAAACAAGCCACGGGGGTGGACTTTGTTCAAAGATCTGTGTATGCCAGGCTGTGGCAGGGACCCTGTGTCAAAGGACGATCTGCACATAAACTCTTCCGTCATCGAGAATAAAGGTCCTCCTGTGCAGGTGCCTGCCCTCATGTCTTAAGGGGAAGGAATGAAGCCCTCAACAGTCTTGGTTCTGGGTGAGGGGATGGTGAATTTCCCCTCTGTACTCCACGCCACTCAGATGACACACAGTGTGCATACTGTCACAGCAGCTCTGCCAACAGAGGCACACACAGACTCCGGGGCTCCATCAGAGCCCCTTGTCCTGAGCTTCTGGACTATAGCCAGTAGAACTGGCCCAACCTAGAGGTGGCAGCCACCATGGGTGGCCAGCTGGGGAGCCCTTGGCCTCCACTGTCCCGTCTGGAAGCTGCTGGCCACGTGAGGCTTCTAAGCTCCAGCACTTTGGCTGGTTGACTCTAAGACGTGCTGTCAGCTGTCAGTGTAAACAAGTTTGAAGGTTTTTTTTTTCTTTAATTTTATTTTGTCGTGATACAATGTGGTTGATTATGGTGGCCCATCACCGAAACCTCCCTCCCTTCTCCCTCTCCCCCCTCCCACCCAACATTGTCCTTTCTGTTCACTTGTCGTGTCAACTTCAAGGAATTGTAATTGTTATGTCTTCTTCTCCCCCCTGTTTTTTTTTTGTGTGTGTGTGTGTTTGTGTGTGAATTTATTTATTTATTTTTATCTCCCACCAATAAGTGATTTGTCGTGTCAACTTCAAGGAATTGTAATTGTTATGTCTTCTTCTCCCCCCTGTTTTTTGTGTGTGTGTGTGTGTGTTTGTGTGTGAATTTATTTATTTATTTTTATCTCCCACCAATAAGTGAGAACATGTGGTATTTCTCTTTCTGTGCCTGACTTGTTTCACTTAATATGATTCTCTGAAGGTCCATCCATGTTGTTGCAAATGGCAGTATTTCATTCGTTTTTATAGCAGAGTAGTATTCCATTGTGTAGATATACCACATTTTCCATATCCACTCATCCGATGATGGACATTTGGGCTGGTTCCAACTATTGACTATTGTAAAGGGTGCTGCAATGAACATTGGGGAACAGGTATACCTTTGACTTGATGATTTTCATTCCCCTGGGTATATTCCCAGCAGTGGGATAGCTGGGTCATATGGTAGATCTATCTGCA
>NW_007735572.1:38912-42853 GCF_000696425.1 Galeopterus variegatus
TCTGGATATTAATCCTTTGTAAGATGTATATTTTGCAAATATTTTCTCCCACTCTGTTGGTTGTCTTTTAACTCTGTTAATTGTTTCTTTTGCTCTGCAGAAACTCTTGAGTTTGATATAATCCCATCTGTTTATTTTTCCTTTGGTTGCCCCTGCTTTGGGGGTCATAATCCTGAAGTGTGTGTCCAGTCCTACTTCCCGAAGTGTTTCTCCTATGTTTTCTTTAAGAATTTTTATTCTTTCAGGGTGTATATTTAATTCTTTAATCCATTTTGAGTTGACTTTAGTGTATGGTGAAAGGTATGGGTCTAGTTTCATTCTCCTGCATATTGATATCCAGTTCTCCCAGCACCATTTGCTGAAGAGGCAGTCTCTTCACCAGTGTACAGGCTTGGTGCCTTTGTCAAAGATCAGATGTCTGTAGGTGTGTGGGTTGATTTCTGGATATTCTATTGCATTGATCAGTGGGTCTGTTTTTATACCAGTACCATACTCTTTTGGTTATTATAGCTTTGTAGTATAGTTTAAAGTAAGGTAGTGTTATGCCTCCAGCTTTATTTTTTTTGCTCAGCATTGCTTTGGCTATGCACGGTCTTTTGTTATTCCATATAAATGCCTGGATAGTTCTTTCCATTTCTGAGAAAAATGGCATTGGAATTTTGATGGGAATTGCATTGAATTTGTATATCACTTTAGGTAGTATAGACATTTTCAGTATATTGATTCTTCCAATCCAAGAGCATGGGATATCTTTCCATCTTCTTGTATCCTCTCTAATTTCTCTCAGCAGTGATTTGTAGTTCTCATTATAGAGATTTTTTCATATCCCTGGTTAACTTAACTCTTAAGTATTTTATTTTTTTGGTGGCTATTGTAAATGTGCAAGCTTCCTTGATTTCTTTTTCTGCATGTTCACTATTGGAAAATAGAAACGCTACTGATTTTTGTGGGTTGATTTTGTATCCTGCTACTTTGCTGAAATCATTTATCAACTCCAGGAGTTTTTTTGTAGAGGCTTTAGGCTGTTCGGTATATAGGACCATGTCATCTGCAAACAGGGACAGTTCGACTTCATCTTTTCCAATCTGGATGTCCTTTATTTCCCTCTCTTCTCTGACTGCTCTGGCCAGTACTTCCAACACTATGTTGAATAGGACTGGTGAGAGTGGGCATCCTTGTCTAGTTCCTGTTCTTAAAGGAAAAAAGCTTTCAGCTTTTCCCTATTCAGGATAATATTGGCAGTGGGTTTATCATATATGGCTTTAATTATTTTGAAATACCTTCCATCAATACCTAACTTGTAGAGAGTCTTTATCATGAATGAGTGTTGAATTTTATCAAATGCTTTTTCAGCATCTATAGAGATGATCATATGGTCCTTGTGTGTGATTTTATTGATATGGTGTATCACATTTCTTTATTCGTGTATGTTGAAGAAGCTTTGCATCCCTGGGATGAATCCCACATAATCATGGTGTATAATTTTGTGTATGTGTTTCTGTATTCTGTTAGCAAGTATTTTATTGAGGATTTTTGCATCTATATTCATCAAGAATATTGGTATGTAGTTTTCTTTTTTAGTTGTATCTTTACCTAGTTTTGGTATCAGGGTCATGTTTGCTTCATAGAATGAGTTTTGGAGAATTGCCTATGTTTCAATCTTTTGGAATACTTTGCAGAAAATTGGTATCAATTCCTCTTTGAAGGTTTGGTTGAACTCTGCAGTAAATCCATCTGGTCCTGGGCTTTTCTTTGTTGGGAGACTTCTGATCACAGCTTCAATCTCTTTTATTGTTATTGGTCTGTTCAGATATTGTACATCTTCTTTGCTCAGTTTTGGTAGTTTGTGTGTGTCCAGAAATTTATCCGTTTCCTCCAGATTTTCAAATTTGTTGGCATATAGTTGTTTATAGTAGTCTCGAATGATTCCTTGTATTTCAGATGAATCAGTTGTAATATCACCTTTTTCATTTCTAATATTTGTTATTTTAATCTTCTCTCTTCTTTTCTTTTTGTTAGCCATGCTAATGGTTTGTCAATTCTATCTGTCTTTTCAAAAAACCAACTTTTTGATTCATTGATCTTTTGTATTATTTTTTTTAGGTTTCAATTTCATTAAGTTCTGCTCAGATCTTAATGATTTCTTTCCATCTGCTAACTTTAGGCTTGGATTGTTCTTGTTTTTCTAGTTCTTTAAGGTGAAGTATTAGGTTGTTCACTTGCCATCTTTCCATTCTTCTGAGGCGAGCATTTAATGTAATAAATTTCCCCCTTCGTACTGCTTTTGCTGTATCCCACAGGTTTTGGTATGATGTATCATTATTTTCTTTAGTTTCAATAAATTTTTTTATTTCCTGCTTGATTTCTTCTTGGGCCCATATGTCATTAAGTAGAACGCTGTTTAATTTCCCTGTGTTTGTATAGTTTCCAGAATTTCATTTGCTAATGATTTCTAATTTTAATCCATTGTGCTCTGAGAAAATACATGGGATAATTCCAATTTTTTTGAATTAGTTGAGACTTGATTTGTGACCTAATATGTGATCTATCCTGGAGAATGATCCATGTGCTGATGAGAAGAATGAATATTCTGAGGTTGTTGGATGGAATGTTCTGTAGATATCTGCCATGTCCAATTGGTCTAAAGTATTGTTAAGATCTTGTGTTTCTCTGCTAATTCTTTGCCTAGTTGATCTGTCCAATATTAACAGTGGGGTATTCAGGTCCCCATATTATGGTAGTAGTGTCTATTTCCCTCTTTAGGTCTAATAGAGTTTGTTTTGTAAATCTAGCTGCTCCAACATTGGGTGCATATATATTTATGATTGTTATGTCTTCTTGATGCATCAGTCCTTTTATCATTATGTAGTGACCCTCATTGTCTCTTTTTATGGATTTTAGTTTAAAGTCTATTTTGTCTGATATGAGTATAGCTACTCCAGCTCGTTTTTCTTTTCTGTTTGCATGGTAACTCTTTTCCCATCCTTTCACTCTTAGTCTATGTGAGTCTTCATGGGTGAGGTGGCTCTCTTGATGGCAGCATATACTTGGGTCCTCCTTTTTTTAATTCAGTCAGCCAGTCTGTGTCTTTTGATTGGGGAATTTAAGCCTTTTACATTAAGAGTTGTTATTGAAAAGTGTTGATTTATTCCTAGCATTTTATTGATTATTGTTTGGGTGTCTTAGGTATCTTTTGTTCCTTGCTTTCTGATTTACTGTTTGTTTTCTGTGGTTGTTGGTTCCTGGGGTTGGAGATAGCCTTTTCTTTTTTTTGTTTTGTCTTCATGAATGCCATTTTTATTATTCTAGTGTGTTTTGATTTTTCTTTGGTTTTTATGGCAGTGGTAGTTATTTTTCAGGAACCAAACCCAGTACTCCCTTGAGAATTTCTTGTAAGGGTGGTCGTGTGGTGGTGAACTCCTGCAGTTTTTGTTTGTCTGAGAAATATACTATTTGCCCTTCATTTCGGAAGGATTGCCTTGCAGGGTAGAGTACTCTTGGCTGGCAATCTCTGTCTTTTAGTATTTTGAATATATCATCCCATTCCTTTCTGGCTTTTAGGGTTTGTGATGAAAAGTCTGATGTTTGCCTGATTGGGGCTCCCTTATAAGTGATTTGGCGCTTCTCTCTTGCAGCTTTTAAGATTCTCTCTTTGTCTTTGAGTTTTGCCAATTTGACTATAGCACATCTTGGAGAAGACCTTTTTGGGTTGAATACATTTGGAGATCTTTGAGCTTCCTGGATCTGAAGATCTGTGATTTTTCCTATACCTGGGAAGTTTTCTGCCACCATTTTGTTGAATATGTTTTCAATGCAATCTCTTTTTTCCTCCCCTTCTGGAATACCCATGACTCAGATATTTGAGCGCTTTAGGTTGTCTGATATCTCTCTCAGATTATCTTCAATGCCTTTGATTCTTTTTTCTCTCTTTTTTTTTTTTG
>NW_007735572.1:44010-50522 GCF_000696425.1 Galeopterus variegatus
ACATTTTTTTTTCAGGACATTGATTTCCTTGTACATTTCCTCTTTCAGGTCCTGTATACTTTTCCTGATTTCATCATGATGACTAGGTGAGTTTTCTTGTATCTCATTCAGTTTCCTTAGAATTATCACTTGAAATTCTTTGTCAGTCATTTCAAGGGCTTCTTGTTCTATAGGATCTAGAGCTTGAGAGTTATTATCCTTTGGTGGTGTACTTTCTTGATTTTTCATATTTCTGGTATCTTTTCCTTGATGTTTATTCATTGATGTTTATTCATTGTGGCAGGGGGTTTCACAGTCCACAGGTTTGACACTATTGTCTGACTAAGATGTTGCTGTGGTTGCCAATTTGGTATGGCTACCTCAGTATCTGCTCAGTTGTCCACTAGTGCCTTGCATGTGTGGCTGCCTCAGGTCTTGGGCCTCTCTGGGGAGCCACCTCTCTAGTCAGCTTGGATTCGGCTGGGCTGCTGGATCATGGAGTGGTACCACAGGGTGTGTGGTCTTTGCTGAGCTTCCACCTCCCATGCTGGACTTCTCCCTGTTTTGTGAAGTCTGGGCCAGGCTGCTGGGATGCGTGGAGGTATCGCAGAGCGTGTCTTCTCTGTGGAGCTTCCCCTTTCCCTGCTGGATGTCTCCCTGCTCTGTGCACGCTAGGCCAGGCTTGGGATGGAGCCAGGTGGCCGTGGTGAAGCCTATCTGCTGCTGGATCGTGTAGTGGTGGCCCCCCCCACAGGGTGTGTGGACTCTACGGAGCTTCTATCTCCCCTGCTGGATGTCTCTGTGCTCCGTACGTACTGGGCCAGGCTGCTGGATCACACAGCAGCGGTGTGGTTTCCGTTGAGTTCCCGCCTCCCGTGCCGGATGTCTCCCTGCTCCGTGTGCACTAGGCAGGGCTGGGAATGGAGCAGGGTGCCTGCAGTGAAGCCTACTTGCTGGATCACGCAGTGGTGGTCCCATAGGGTGTGTGATTAATGCGGAACCTCCGCTTCCCCTGCCGGACGTCTCTCCACTCTGTGCGCACTGGGCTGGGCTGGGAATGGAGCTGGGTGGTGGTGGTGAAGGCTATCTGCTGGATCGTGCGATGGTGGCCCCGCAGAGCATGTGGTCTCCAAGGAGCTTCTGCCTCCCCCGCTGGATGTCTCCCCATTCTGTATACACTTGATGTTATGTTTTTGTAGTTTAAATTGGTTGATTTGTGGGAGAGAGTGATGCTAGGGACCGTCTATTCTGCCATCTTGACTGGAAGTCCAAAGGTTTTTAATTTAAAAAAGTAAAATGTCTCATTAATTTTTTTCTGTCAATTACATGTTGAAATACTAGCATTTTGGATATATCATGTTAAATAAAATATAGTATTAAACTTAAATTCACTTTCTTCCATATTATAATGTGGCAGCTAGAAAAATCTAGCTGGCATGCGCCGTTTCTGCTGGATGGCATGGCCGAGATGGTCTCATGGCCACCCCACTTCCTTCAGTCCCGCAGGGCTCCATCCAACCCCCTGATCTCCCATAGTGGGTATGAACCCACTAGCAGACATAGCAGGAGAGGCTCCCTCAACTTTTTATTGGTTAGCTGTGCCTGGTTAAGTTGGCATCTCTACCCTCCTACCCTGGGGTTAAAATGCTTCTGGGGACAAGATTTGAAAGTGACTGTGACAAAAATAGTAGAGTTCCAATTTAAAAGCTTAAAGCTTCTTCCACACCCAGCAGTGCCACCTCTCTCCTGCCCTCTAGGAGCCAACGCCAAGGAGGAGACACACTGTAAGAGACTGAAAACCCAGGTGAGAAAAGGCGAGTGTGCAGGGAGAGAACTGGGGTGACGGGCTCCCTGGGAATGATCAGGCTTCTGCTTGAGTAGAAAAGGTTAAAGATAAGTCCATGGAAGGCAAGGATCCTGAGAGGCCGCTGCTTCCTGCCAGCCAGCACTCCTGCCCTGTGGCGGGGCCAGGCCAGGAAGCGTCACCTGGACTTCAGAATCCTGTCCTGAAAACCCGTTGATTTCCTTCTGGCCTGCGGTTAGCACCATCAGCCCCAGCCCAGTCATGCTCAGGGCATCTGCGTGCCAAGAGGAATCCTCAGACTGTCACATCTGCATCATCTTAGGCTCCGTATTTTCCATTTTGGCCTCTCCACGTCGATTCCTGTGTTGAAGGAAGTTAAATATTTTAAAAAACAAAAATTCAACCCTTTGAAGAAACCCAAGAAATACATGAGCAGTGTGAAATGAGGCGCTTGAAAAAGTTCATAGAAGGACTCGTATTATCTTTTAATTCTATTGTTCCGTGACCTTTTTGAAGTACCCTTGTACAAAGATGAGTCACTAATCCGAAGCCACCGTTCTGCGGGGACGCGGCGCTGGCAGCGGGAGGATGGTCCGGTTTTCAGATTATGGAGAGGCCTGCGGTGATGCTCACATTGGCCACCAGTGTTGTCACCTGAACGTCACCCACCCCCACGCAGATATTGTTTAGTTCTCAGCCAGGGGGACAAGCACAACTCCATTAACATGGTATAGACTGAAAGCTTCGATGTCACTCACCGCTTTGATCCTCCTGTCCCGTATTTTATCTGAAGCACGTGACGAGCGCGAGCCCGAGCTCTGGTCTCAGCGCGCATCTGACACTGTCGCCTGTGCGGCGTGAAGCGCCGACCGGCTTTGGGAATTGGTTCATGTTGTCATTTACTTGCCGAGCACCTTCTCTGGAAAGAGCCGCTTCTTTGGGTTCTGATTTCTCTCCTTTTAAATTGTGTCTGATAAACGTCAGCACATTTCTATAGCCAGCCGTATCAAATATTCTCGTAATTGGCAAGGGATGAATTAAAAAGAAACAGACACTTCATTCTCTCAATCACAGGTCAGCAAACTTTTTCTGTGAAGACAGGAAATATTTGGGGCTTTTCAAGCCTCTTTCACAACTACTCTGCTCACGTGATGCAGAATGACAGCAGCTATAAGTCACTTAGATGGAGCAGCAGGGCCGTGTCCCAGTGAAACTGTGTCCTGGACGTTTACTGTGACCACTGACGTTTGGATGACGTGTAATTCTCACGTCAGTAAATACTCTGCCTCTCCCGCACTTGAAAATGTAAAAACTATTCTTAGCTCGCAGACTGTGCAGAAAGAGGCTCTAACTTGCTGCCTCCTGCTCTAAAGTGTCAGCGACTGTGACCGATAATTATGGTGAATAGTTTCTGTGCAGTTGTTAACAGTTACCGGGTGCCCATGTGGCTAAATGACTTAGAGGCTGGGCCTCACCTCTCAGGAAATTTCCTCTCAATAAAGCCAGGCACAAGGAAACATAGAAATTCATTTGCAAATCTATCCTCTGCTGTTCCAGTGACACTGTCTGTGACTCACTTTGTTTTATCTCCACTTGACGGGCAGCCCGGGGCATCTCAGCATGAACACCCCTGGGATCAGAGCACCCCTCCTTCTCTGCTGTGCTCCTTGCCTTGCTGAGTGTCCCTCTGTCTTGCTCTCTGATCACTATGTCAGCCACTGTACAGACCCCTCTCCCAGCCCCCTCTGGAGCCCATGTTTCTCAGCAGTCTGATTGCCCCTGGCTGGGCTCAGGCCTTCCTTGACTCCTGCGTGCACCATGGCCTGGCGCTGGCTGCTGGTGCTCTGTGATCTCTGCTTGTCCCTCACTCAGCTCCAAAGGACACGTCTGACCAGGGCTCTTCCTGATTTAAAACGCCTCCCTGATTTCTTCTTCTTTGAGGATACACCTTGCCATTAAGTGTCCACACAACGAATTTATACCCAATAGAATGTGAATTCTTAATCCTCTTGAGCCTCAGTATTTTCATCTGTAAAATGGAGACAGTTCTGGGAGGATTAGCTGAGACGTTTCCAGGCACATTGATGATGTATGAGAAATACAAAGTATTACGGACTGAATTGTGTCCCCAGTCCCCAAAGTTGAATGTGTTGGAGGCTTGGCCTCCACTATGGCAGTGTTAAGAGGGTGGGAAATCCTATTATGATAACTGAAAGGTGGGGCCTTGAAGAGGTGGTCATCAAGCAACCATTTAACTTTGATGGTTCACTGGTGGTCACGGGCATGGCTCAGAGGGCTTTAGAAGGAGAATGCAGGCGGGGTTCTCTCTCTGCTCCACCATCTCTGCCATGTGAGCCTCCTGCATGCTGTAAAGCCACTGAAAAAGGAGACCCTCCCCAGACGTGTTCCCTGGATTTTGGTATTCCCAGCCTCTGTTCCAGGTATTTTGTTATAAGGAACAAAAATGGACTAACACACAAAGGTTACTGCAAAAATTCCAGGGAAAGATTTGTATTATCTTTTAATTCTGTTTTTCCATAAACTTTTTGAAAGTCAATAAAAAAACCCAAAAACCTTTTTAGACAAATAAAGGTCTGGGAAACCTCCAGGAGCTATGATTATTATTTGAAATAAGTTCTTCATTCCCTGCATTATTCCTGATACTACAGCTCATCTTGATAAAGATTTATGAGATGACTGAGTTCATTATGAATATTCATTCATGCAGAATATTTTTTGATGTTGCGACTAGCATCTTGAAATGAATTAAACTAAAACTTATAATTTTCAATAAAACGTGTGACTTAGCTTTCTTCAAAGAGAATGGAGTCTTCACATAATAATAAATGATTCCTTTTTGATTTGTAATTGTGAAGGAGATCTTTATTTGTTTTAGAATTTGACACCCAGATGACAGGCTGCAGGTGCGACACAATCTGTCCCATACTTACAGTTCTCGTGGGGAGAAGAAAAGGTTTGGATGCTGGTCTGTGGCCTCGGCTTCCTCTGCCAAAGCCCCTCCACAAGGTAAGCTGTCAGCTGTGGTGGCTTTGGAGACACCAACCACTGCACCGAGGCTAAGCCTTCCCTCTGTAAGATTTTCATCCTGGGCTCATGGACCTGACCCTTCCCTCCAGATGTGTGACCACCCCCAGTTAGTGGTGTGTGGACATAAAGTCCTTGTCCAGCCTGTTCTCACCACACCTGTGTCAAGACTAGTTTGCTCGCCATCTTCCTGTCAGGAGCTAGAAACTCACCACCGGGACATGTAAGCTGAGACTTCTGTCCTCATGAGAAGAGACCGTCCACCTCATAAGAGCTGTGCAGCATGGCCACAGATCAAGATGTGGAAGAACAGAGGGGAAAAAAAAACCCTGGTGAGATGCCAACCTTCAGACACACTGGCCCAGCATTAAACACCTGGCAGAAAATCTTCTTGACCTAAGAGCAACAAGTTCAGTTAATAATGAGGTAAGAGTAGAGTTGATTAAACATATACTTCCTTAGCCTAAGACTGGATCTGCAGGTCAGAATGTTTGTTCCTTAAATGAATGGCTTATGGCTTAAGATAAGATCTGTAACATTTCTCCTCAAGTTATCTTTGCATATGACAAGCAACTACAACCCTGCTTTGAAGTCTGTACACCTCAGACTCAAAGGAGCCAAGGAGGACGTCAGTCATGATGCCAGAGATAATGATGCTGACCTCACCGTTGACCAGTCAGATTCCCACACAACTCCTGGGACTCCCACTCGTGATTTTACTCTATAAATGCTTGTGATTTTAAGCAGTTGAAGAGCATGAGGTCTTTAAGCCCCTTTGGCTGCCATCGTGTTCCTTTGAATGGTCATTCAAATAATTGCTAATCTCGATTTCAGCACAGTAGCAGGACACAAAATCAACACACAAAAATCAGTACCATTTCTATTCTCCAATAGTGAACATGCAGAAAGGGAAATTAAGAAAGCCTGCCCGTTTACAATAGCCACCAAAAAAATAAAATACTTAGGAATTGAGTTAACCAAGGATGTGAAAAATCTCTATAATGAGAACTACAAACCACTTCTGAGAGAAATTAGAGAGGATACAAGAAGATGGAAAGATGTTCCATGCTCTTGGATTGGGAGAATCAACATAGTGAAAATGTCCATAGTACCCAAAGTGATATACAAATTCAATGCAATCCCCATCTAAATTCCAATGACATTTCTCTCAGAAATGGAAAGAACTATCCAGACATTTATATGGACTAACAAAAGACCAAGCATAGCCAAAACAACACTGAGCAAAAAAAAAAAAATAATNTAACAAAAGACCACGCATAGCCAAAGCAATGCTGAGCAAAAAAAATAAATAAATAAAGCTGGAGGCATAACGATACCTGACTTTAAACTATACTACAAAGCTATAATAACCAAAACAGTATGGTACTGGCAAAAAGACAGGCACACTGATCAATGGAATAGAAGAGAGAATCCAGAAATCAACCCACACACCTACAGACATCTGATCTTTGACAAAAGCACCAAGCCTATACACTGGAGAAGAGACTGCCTCTTTAGCAAATGGTGCTGGGAAAACTGGATATCAATATGTAGGAGAATGAAACTAGACCCATACCTTACACCATACACTAAACTCAACTCAAAATGGATTAAAGAATTAAATATACACCCTGAAACAATAAAAATTCTTAAAGAAAACATAGGAGAAACACATTCTTAAAGA
>NW_007735572.1:50532-50834 GCF_000696425.1 Galeopterus variegatus
CATACACTAAACTCAACTCAAAATGGATTAAAGAATTAAATATACACCCTGAAACAATAAAAATTCTTAAAGAAAACATAGGAGAAACACTTCGGGAAGTAGGACTGGACACACACTTCATGAATATGACCCGAAAAGCACAGGCAACCAAAGGAAAAATAAACAGATGGGATTATATCAAACTCAAGAGTTTCTGCACAGCAAAAGAAACAATTAACAGAGTTAAAAGACAACCAACAGAGTGGGAGAAAATATTTGCAAAATATACATCTGACAAAGGATTAATATCCAGAATATACAAG
>NW_007735572.1:51834-54685 GCF_000696425.1 Galeopterus variegatus
AAATGCTGGCGAGGTTGCAGAGAAAAAAGAACTCTCATACATTGTTGGTGGGACTGCAAAATGGTGCAGCCTCTATGGAAAATGGTATGGAGGTTCCTCAAATAATTGCAGATAGATCTACCATATGACCCAGCTATCCCACTGCTGGGAATATACCCAGAGGAGTGGAAATCATCAAGTCAAAGGTATACCTGTTCCCCAGTGTTCATCACAGCACCCTTTACAATAGTCAATAGTTGGAACCAGCCCAAATGTCCATCATCGGATGAGTGGATACGGAAAATGTGGTATATCTACACAATGGAATACTACTCAGCTATAAAAAAGAATGAAATACTGCCATTTGAACAACATGGATGGACCTAGAGAGAATTATATTAAGTGAAACGAGTCAGGCACAGAAAGAGAAATATCACATGTTCTCACTTATTTGTGGGAGATAAAAATAAATAAATAAATATGCAAAAATCTGGGGGGGGGGTGGAGAGGGAAGAAGACACAACAATTTCAATTCCTTGAAGTTGATATGACAAGGGAACAGAAAGGAGGTTGTTGGGAGGGAGAGGGGAGAGGGAGAAGGGAGGGAGGTTTTGCTGAAGATTGACAAAATAAAATAAAATTAAATTAAAAATACCACAAATAATTGCTAATCTTTCACACTGCAGACTTTGATGTGAGAGACTTTTTAGTCATTTGGGTGGCAGATGAACCCCTCTTTGTTCTGTAACAACATCACCAAGCAAATTTGTAGCAGATGAAATTCTGAGTCTCATTAGGGAGATCTCCTAGTTATCTTAATGACCATGTAAATTTAAATGGCAGAGACATGAAGAATAATTATAATACTTATTTTCTTGATCTCTTTACAGTACTTGAATGTGCTACTACTAAAGATTACTAAGGCTTACAAGGACATTGCCGTGCACAATAAACTGACATTGGCATTACCCATGCTGTGAGATTTCCACACACTAGACATGTGGGTTTTACTGGAGTGTTTGAATAAATACTCTTAATGGGGTTACAAAGAACAAATCCGTGTATAAATGATCCAGGTGACTCTCAGAGACAGGCTTACAGGGTAACAGTTTCTGTTTCTCATACTCCTTGGGATATTATGATNTGTATAAATGATCCAGGTGACTCTCAGAGACAGGCTTACAGGGTAACAGTTTCTGTTTCTCATACTCCTTGGGATATTATGATTTAGGTACTCTTCTTGTTTCCTGGCACATAGATCCTAAATCTCTTGGGATCTCCAACATGATGTATCTTTTTGTGTGCTAATGGGATGAGTGATGGCTGGGGTCTCCTGGAGAGCCTTAGGATGGGGCTGGTTGCCAGGGGAACCAACCTTGTGATTAGAGGATTTGAATTTTCAGTCCTACCCGCCCCCACCTCTGGGAGGGAAGGGAGGCTGAAGAATGAGTCGATCACCTCTGGTCGCTAACTTAGCCAATCACGTGTAAGTAATGAAGCCTCTATAAAAACTCAGAAGGATAGGGTTTGGAGAGCTTCCAGGTTGATGAACACGTGGAGCTTCCTTGAGGGTGGATGCCCTAGAGGGGGCGTGGAAGCTGCACCCTTCCCACATGCCTTGCCCTTTGCACCTCTTCCATCTGCTGTTTGTCCGTATCCTTCCTAATATCTTTTATAATAAATGGTAAATATAAGTAAAGCATTTACCTGAGTTCTGTGAGCCATTCTAACAAATTATTGAACTTGAATGATGGATCATGAAAACCTCAATTTATAGTCAGTTGGTCAGAGGTACAGGTCACAATCTGTGACTTGTGACAAACACCTGAAGTGAGGGAGGTCTTGTGGGACTTTAACCTGTGGGATCTGGCTCTAATTCCAGGTAGAAAGGGTCAGAGTTGAATTGAATTATAGAACACCCTGTTGGTGCCCACCGGAAAATTGCTTGGTGTGTGAGGAAAACCCACCTCACACCTGGTCACAGAAGTGTTCTGTGCTGTGTTGAGTGTGAGATTAGAAAAAACTGTTTGTTTCTATCTCATACATACCTGTAAAGGAAACTGTGAATTATACACTTTTATTTGAATATTCAAATGCCATTTAATAGAATCAAAGAAGAACCAATAGATGTAACCAGGCAGACAACTTCAAGAAACAGTCAAAAGATTACAGCGTGATTTCTTCTGGTTCCATAGGTTTTGCAAAATAGATCCTTTAGAAGGGAATTTCCTATTACAGTAATTTCTTACTTAATTTGGCTTCTTTTGATAAAAATGCTTAAACAATTTATTCTGCAGACTTTCATTTAAATCTATTGTTTTTTTCTTACTAAAATCATTGGAACTGACTTTTAACCTCCCCAAAGACACATGTGGATAAATCCTACATCAACTTTCTATCTATGAACTCCGGAACATGTAAACTTAAATTCAGTATTCAGCACAGTGGTTGCTTATTTTTAAAAAACAAAACAAAACCAGAACCATTATGAAAACCTGTGTTCATTGGGAGGGGTGTGGATTTCCAGAAGCTTCCTTTCCAGTTTGTCTCAGTTTTGAGGGGATGTGGGAGTGGGCACTCCTGGGGCTCTGGCATCAGCGCATCCTTCCTGGAAGAGCAAGCGCACGTGCAGCCTCAGCTTCACTCCAGCCTCGGCTTCGTCTTTAATAACTCTTGGCTGCAAATTGTCTCCTGAGCATCACCCAAGGGCCATTCCCATTTTATTTTATGGAATTCCAAGAAGGTTCCTCATGAACATGTAATTGATTTCTCCCAAAGGAAACGTTCATGTTAAAATAATACTAAATAATGAAATAGAGAGAGGCTTCCATTTTTATGAACAATGGCATTTCCTCAGCCTTCACTTTACAAT
>NW_007735572.1:56106-57532 GCF_000696425.1 Galeopterus variegatus
TGTGTATCAGTGGTTGATCATTTCCTATCACTGAATGGTATTTCATTGCACAGATACACCACAGTTTGTTTACCTGTCTCCTTCCTGGTAGATATTTGGATTGTTTCCTGACATTGGTGTTTTTTAGTACATAGTGTGGAAAATGCTGATGCTGAGGAATGTTGTAGAAACACACACACACACATTCAAACACCACAGGGTTCCCAATGGAAGCCGACAAGAAAGATGCCCTTTTCCAGTGTTTCTTTGTACTGATGCACAGCCAGAGAGATCTGCAGTTACTTTTATAGTGATCGGTAACCTGAGGGATAGTCTATGCAGAAGAGTAGATGCTCTTCTTTCAGAATCTCAAGATGTACAGTTTATTGATCCAATTTATTTGGTTAATTTCTCTCAAGAANATAAACCAGTTTTACCATTTTCATCCTCTTATTTCCCAGTTAGTTCACAATCTTACCCCCCCTTTTTTTGAAACATATCAATATCTCATAAGACACTCATTTAAAAAATTAAACATTATAAATTAGAATTTACATAAATAAAATATATTCCCTTGAAAGTTAATTTGATGTGTTTTGAAAAATGCACATATTTGCAAAACCACCGTCCCTATGAAGTTTGATAGCATTGCCGTCCCCCCAGAAGTTTCCTTTGCCCCTTGCAGTTTCTCTTCACAAGGCCTCCCTGGTCCTGGGAAACCACTCATCTGAAGTGAAGTCAGCAGCATGCGCTCCTTTGTGTCTGGCTTTTTTCGTACTACACCAGGTTTTTGAGATTTATCAGTGCTGTTCTGTGTATCAGTGGTTGATCATTTCCTATCACTGAATGGTATTTCATTGCACAGATACACCANCTTTCCAATGATAAAAACACATTATTTACTTCAGAAGAGATGAAGCTGTTACCAAAATAGAATTCTAAAATTTATATAAAGACAATCAGTCAATTCAGCAAATAAAATTTTCACACTCAGCTGGCGATCTTAGATATTGGTTGTCTTGTTATGACTAAATTAACCTAACTATTCTATGAATCAGTATGGATTGCTGTCCTTACCTTGATGCCCATGTGTCCGGATGGGGACAGCTGAAGTCAGGCTTAGAGATACCTAATGGAAGGAGGTCTGAGAGGGGACTTGGACCATTATATGCTGGGGCACATATGGAAGCAGTAAAATGTTGTGTAAATTTTCGCAACAAAACTCTGTTCTTACATGATCCAGAAAGAAACTGATTTTAAGATGGTAGAAAAAGCTTAGGAAAAAGAATGTATTCATGCTTCAAAACTGTGTGGATTTTTAAATCTTATATTTCTTTGTTAGTTTTAAGTAGAACTCTGTTGCTTTTTTCCGGACCACAAGGTTTTTACATGTGTAAGGGCAACAAAATTTTGGAGGTCATAGGAGAGACATAGAAATAACTTTCTT
>NW_007735572.1:59134-59930 GCF_000696425.1 Galeopterus variegatus
TACATGTGTAAGGGCAACAAAATTTTGGAGGTCATAGGAGAGACATAGAAATAACTTTCTTACTTGAAAGAAATTGAAATGACATATCAACAGGTCAAGAACTTGAGGAGATTCATTTGTTTACTTGATTATTTTTTCCCACAATTAACAAAAAATGTTTAAATTTAAGCATTTCAGAAAGAAAGAATATAGGAAAACGCAAATTTAGCTTTGTATTTTATTTATTTATGTGTCCCTTTTGACTAGTAGAAAACATCATTGAAAATGTCCTCCATCAGTGGACTCAAGGTTTTGGTTTTTTTTTCCTTTTTTTTCTCCTGCAGACCCTGCTGCCATTTTACGTAAATTGTGACACTTCATAAGTAATATCACTTATAACTAGCATATAAAGTTCACCCTAAGTGACCAGAACATACCACAGAGTATATTTTAATTTGTCACAACAGAATCTTGTCATAAGATACTTGATGGAGAAAATACTCATGGAATAAGGCTAATATTATTAAGTTTTATCTCATAATCAACACTGTTAATTTGCTGATTTTAGAAGTTATATTTAGTAATTTATTAACAAATATGGCACTAACCCTCATGTTCTTTATCTTAATTAAACTGCTATTTTTATTAAAACAAAGAAATATACATTACATAACAGTCAGAAATCTTCTGGTCATAGTGACAGAAACCTCAACTCCAACTAGCTTAAAAAATAAATAAATAAATGAAATGCAAAGTAGGGCAGCAAGAAGAAAAAGAGAGATAAAAATAGCTACAAGGCAGAAAAAATAACCAAAAT
>NW_007735572.1:61207-66466 GCF_000696425.1 Galeopterus variegatus
TGATATATATGTACCTAATTGGCAAAGGACTACAAATAATGATTACATTGTATAATGTTGAATATACTAATTATCCTGATTTGAGCATCACATATTGCACATGGGTATTGACATTCAATGCTGTACCCTACAGACATGTACAATCAATTATGTTTCAACAGATCAAAATACATTCATCCATACATAAATATATAAAAATATATGCATCTAACAGTGGAGTGCCCAAACACATGCATCAAACAGTAGTACCACAATAGTAGGATATTTCTTACCCCACTTTCAAAAATGGATAGAACAGTCAGACAGAAAATCAATAAGAAAACATTGGACTTGAGCATTCCATCCAACAGTAGCAGAACACACATTCTTCTCAAGCACACACACAACATTTTTCAGGATAGATCATGTGTTAAGACATGAAACAAGTCTTAACAAATTTAAGAGATTGAAATCATATCAAGTATCTTTTCTGACAACAAAGGGCAAAACTATAAATCAGTAGCAGTAAAAAAAAACAAAACAGAAAATTCACAAATATGTAGAAGTTAAACAAGACACTCTTGAATAACCAATGGGCCAAAGAAAAAATCTAAAAATAAGTAGATATACCTGAGACAAATAAAAATGAAAACACAACATACCAAAACTTATGGGATGCAGCAAAGCAGTACTAAGAGGGGAGTTTATAGCAGTAAAATTGACATTAAAAAAAGGAACAGCTCTCTAGTCAACAACCTAACTATACCTCAAGGAACTAGAAAAAGACCAAAATAGACCCAAAGTTAGCATAAGAAAGAAAGTAATGAAATTTAGAGCAGAAAAAAATGAAATAGAGATTAGAAAAAATCAATTACACTAAAAGTTGTTTTCTCAGAGACATCAATGAAATTGACTGATCCTTATTTAGACTAAGAAAAAAAAGAGAGAAGGATCAAATAATTAATATTAGAAATGAAAGAGGATACATTACAACTAATGCCACAGAAATAAAAAGGATAAGAGACTTCTATAAATAATTATAAGCTAAAAAATTGGATAACCTAAAAGAAATAGATAGATCCTAGAAACATACAGCCTATCTAGACTGAATTATGAAGAAATAGAAAATCTGAACAGAAATATAACTAGTAAGGAGATTGAAACAATATTCAAAAACTTGGCTGGAGCAGGTAGGCACTGCCACAGGACTCCCAACCCAGGCCAGTGCGCACCACCCAGAGAGGCCCAAGAGCTGCCAGGCCCATGCATCCCGAGGCACCTGTGCCAGAGCAGGTAGGTATGACCACAGGACTCCAAGTCCAGGCCAGTTCATGCCACCCAGAGAGGTCCCAGAGAGGCCCAAGAACTGCTTGGACCACATGCCCCAAGGCACCCATGCTGGAGCAGGTAGACACCACTGCAGGACTCCCAGTCAAGACCAGTCCCCAAAGCCCAGAGAGGCCTGAGCCTCCTGCCCACAGGCACTGAGGCAGCTGTGCCAAGTTGGCAGTCCCTGCAGGATCCTAGCCAGACATTAGGGTTGAATGAGTGGACCATGAAATCTCTGCCACAATGATTAAACGCCAAAGGAAAGATAAGAGAAATATGAAAAATCAAGAAAGTACACCACCACCAAAGGGTAATAATAACTCTCAAGCTCTAGATTCTGTAGAACAGGAAGTCCTTGAAATGACTGACAAGGAATTTTGAGCAACAATTCTAAAGAAACTAAATGAGATACAAGAAAACTCAGTTAGACAACACAATGAAATGAGAAAAAATATACAGGACCTGAAAGAAGAAATGTACAAAGAAATCAATGCCCTGAAAAAGAATGTAGCAGAGCTTGTGGAGCTGAAGAATTCATTCAATGAAATAAAAAAACAGAACAGAGAGTTCAACCAGTAGGCTAGAACAAGCAGAAGAGAGAATTTCTGACATTGAAGATGGACTGTTTGAAAAAACACAGGTGGACAAAAAAAAGAATTTAAAACATTGAAGAAAATCTAAGAGAGATAACAGACAATGTTAAGCACTCAAATATCTGAATCATGAGTATTCGAGAAGGGGAGGAAAAAGGAAATAGAATTGAAAACATACTCAATGAAATAATGGCAGAAAACTTCCCAGGTAAAGGGAAAGACACAGATCTTCAGATTCTGATTCAGGCTTAAAGGTCCCCAAACATATTCAACCCAAAAAGGTCCTCTGTAAGACACGTTATAGTCAAATTGGCAAAACTCAAAGACAAAGAGAGACTCTTAAAAGCTGCAAGAGAGAAGTGTCCTCACCTGTAAGGGAGCCCCAATCAGACTAACATCAGACTTTTCATCACAAACGCTAAAAGCCAGAAAAAATGGGACGATATATTCAAAATACTAAAAGACAAAAATTGCCAGCCAAGAATACTGTACCAAGCAAGGCTATCCTTCTGAAATGAAGGACAAATAGTATATTTTTCAGACAAACAAAAACTGTGGGAGTTCACTACCACACGATCAGGCTTACAAGAAATTCTCAAGGGAGTACTGGGTTTGGTATCTGAAAAACAACCACCACTGCCATAAATACTCAGGAAAGAACAAAACCCACTAGTAAAATAAAAATGCTAACAATAAAGAGAAAAAATGTTTATCTACCACCCCAAGAAACCAACAAATACAGAAGACAAACAGTAAATCAGAAACAAAGGAACAAAAGTTGCTCAAGACATCCAAACAAAAATCAATAAAATACTAGGAGTAAATCAACACTTTCAATAACAACTCTTACTGTAAAAGGATTAAATTTCCTACTCAAAAGACACAGACCGACTGACTGGATTAAAAAGGAGGACCCAACTATATGCTGCCTTCAAGAGATTCACCTCACCTATAAAGACACCCAGACTAAGAGTGAAAGAGTGGAAAAAGATATACCATGCAAATAGAAATGAAAAACGAGCTGGAGTAGCTATTCTTATATCAGATAAAATACACATTAAACAGAAAACCATAAAAAGAGATAAAGAAGGCCACTATATAATGATAAAAGGATTTATCCATCAAGATGACATAACAATCATAAATATATATGCACCCACCATCAGAGCAGCCAGATTTATAAAGTGAACTCTATTAGACCTAAAGAATGTGATAGGCACTAATACCTTAATAGCAGGGGACCTGAACACCCCACTCTCAATATTAGGCAGATCATCTAGGCAAAGAATCAGCAGAGAAACACAAGATCTAAACAGCTCTTTAGACCAATTGGTCTTGGCAGATATCTACAGAAAATTCCATCCAGCAACCTCAGAATATTCATTCTTCTCATCAGCACATGGAACATTCTCCAGGATAGATCACATGTTAGGTCACAAATCAAGTTTCAACAAATTCAAAAAAGTTGGAATTATTCCATATGAGGATAGATCACATGTTAGGTCACAAATCAAGTCTCAACAAATTCAAAAAAGTTGGAATTATTCCATATATTCTTTCAGATCACAATGGATTAAAATTAGAAATCAATAACAAACAAATCTCTGGAAACCATATAAACACATGGAAATTAAACAGCATTCTACTTAATGATATATGGGTCCAAGAAGAAATTAAACAGGAAATCAAAAAATTTCTTGAAATTAATGAAAATAATGACACATCATACCAAAACCTGTGGAATAGTGTAAAAGCAGTACTAAGGGGAAAATTTATCACATTAAATGCTTACTTCAGAAGGATGGAAAGATCACAAGTAAACAATGTAATACTTCACCTTAAAGATCTAGAAAAACAAGAACAATCCAAATCCAAACTTAGCAGACAGAAAGAATTAAGATCAGAGCAGAACTTAAAGAAATAGAAACCCCCAAAAATGGTACAAGAGATCAATGAATCAAAAAGTTGGTTTTTTAAAAAGATAAATAAAATTGACAAACCATTAGCAAGGCTAACTAAAGAAAAAAAGAGAAGACCCAAATAACAAAAATTAGAAATGAAAAAGGTAATATTACAACTGATTCATCTGAAATACAAGGAATCATTATTATTATTTTTTTAATGAATTGTATTTATTTTGGCTCATATTTTCTAACTTTATTGAAAGTTTAACAGAAAAGTACTGATTTTTAAAAACACGTATAATCCATTGAACTCCCTAATCAATTTTAAGTAATTCACCATTGATTTTTGGTGGGTTTTTTTCCAGTTTTAGATAAATCTTTGTATGACCTTCAGATGATGATGATTTTGTTTTCATTTCCCATCTTCTGTTCCAGAACATACTAAATTGAAATGGTGGTGGTTGGAGGTCCATTTTGTTCTCAGTTGTGGGACGCATGCCTTGAACATTTCATGGTTGGGAATGATGACGGTCTGTTGCCATGAGCACGCTGCCTGGACCAGGAGCTCACTAGCAGTGCAGGACCCTCTTCCCCTGGCTTGGCTTCCCACACACTGGAGACCCCGGTCTTTTCCCCAGGAGGAACGTCCAGTTTTAGATAAATCTTTGTATGACCTTCAGATGATGATGATTTTGTTTTCATTTCCCATCTTCTGTTCCAGAACATCCAGAACATACTAAATTGAAATGGTGGTGGCTGGAGGTCCGTTTTGCTCTCGATTGCGGGACGCATGCCTTGAACGTTTCGTGGTGGGGAATGATGACGGTCTGTTGCCATGAGCACGCTGCCTGGACCAGGAGCTCACTAGCAATGCAGGACCCTCTTCCCCTGGCTTGGCTTCCCACACACTGGAGACCCCGGTCTTTTCCCCAGGAGGAAGTTGCTTCTCTTCTCTGACAAAGAATGTTTTCCTGAGCTCTGGAAATGGGCTCTCCCTTTACCTTCTACCCAACCTTGAGCCTGACGTTGGGCCTGACTTGAGCAGGAGCGGGAGCAATAACAAGAAAGCAAGAGGGAACCAGAGCAACTACTTCTTAGAGAACTGACCAGAGACAGCAGAAAAGTAGCCTGACCGGGAACTTGAGGCCCTTTGCAATCTGTGACTCCACGGTACTCTTTGGACTCAACACAGTTCCCAAACCTTGAGGGACTTGGGTTCAGAGACTGTTCCATGACCCACTACACGAACCTACCCTAAACTGACAAGTCAAGAACCTGTTTAATGGCCAGTCACTTTTCCTGGTGCAACTTGGTCATTTGCCTTTAAGTCCCATTTGGTCTGGGAGAGGGACTTTCCAGGTACTGTCTTCCCATGGTTATAGGCTGTATGGTGACACCCCCACCCCCAATTCATATATTTTTTTTCCTTTTTGTCTTTTTTACTGACCGGTAAC
>NW_007735572.1:67129-69443 GCF_000696425.1 Galeopterus variegatus
ATATATTAAAGTCCTAACCCCCAGTCAGAATTTGACCTTATTTCGAGGTAGTGTCTTTACAGAGGTAATTAAGCTAAAATGAGGCAATTAGGGTGGGACCTAACCCAATCTGAGTGGTGTCCTTATAAGAAGAGCAGATTAGGACACAGATACACACACAGAAGACCATGTGATGACACAGGGAGCAGGCAGCCATCTATGAGCCAAAGAGAGGCCTCAGGAGAAACCAACCCTACTGACACCTTGATGTCGGACTTCCAGCCTCCAGAACCACGAGACAGTCAATTTCTGTCGTTTAAGCCCCCAGTCTATGGTGCTCTGTTATGGCAGCCCAAGTAGACTAATGCACAGTCTTAGTGAATTCTTGCTCAGGGCTGTCAACTACTCATCTCTTGGTTCTTCTCTGACAGTTAACCTGCGGCTCATCCCACAAAATCTAATGCCTCAATTAGGTTTTCTCAGGAAACTCAACTTCACATCCCCTTGAGTCAGAGTTTATATTTTTCTTCTGCCTCTATTGACCCCAATGTCCCCAGCAATTCTGCAAACATCTGTTGCCCCAATTCCAGAGCCCTGGTGCATTGAAGCCTGTGTGTTTCGTGACTTTCTTGTTTCACATTTGCCCACAGAAAGAGGTCACAGCTCTAGAACAGCCTCTACACCCAGCAGATGCCCTGCAGGCTTCCCTGAGAGATGGGGGACACAGGACCCTGCCATCGCTCTCTTGGATTTTCCGTTCCACATAAAGCCTGGACCCAGTCCCATGAAACTGTGGGATTTACCCCAACCCCTTGTCACACAGGTATCAGTCCTACAGGGACCCCCTTACCCTCTCAGGAGAGATTTTTCATGATGCATGTTGAATTTCATCACGGGTGTAAGATTTGATCTAATGAAGGAATGTACCGTGTGAGATTTTTAAATTTTCTGCCATTCCTGGCCTGACTCCTGCTTGGCCATGTTAGATTATTCCTCTGCTATAGCATAAGTTTGACTTACTAGTCTTGTAGTCAGAATTGAGCTGCTTTGTGGGGGGCAGCCTTCAAGAAGGCCCCCAAACATCCCCAACCCCTGGTATTCACATCCTGCGTGATTCTCCCCACTTGGCTGGGGACTGCACCCAGGGATAATGCTTCCAAGGGAACAACTAGGCACAAGGGATGGATGACAGTCCCGCTGTTGGGTGACAGAAAGGACTCTCACTTCCTCTCGGGCCCTCTCTCCAGCTTTGTCCCTCACTCGCTCTGTGGGAAGCAGGTGCCATGTTCTGTGCTGCCCCACAGGGAGGCCACGAGGAAAGGAGCAGATGTCCCTGCTGTCTGCCAGCGAGGACCAGGGACCCGAGGCTGACAGCCATGGCAGAGAGCAGACCCCTCCCCAGTCCAGCCACGAGACTGCCGCAGCCCGGCCAGCGCTTGTCCTGCAGCCCCGCAGGGACCCAGCCCCACCGTGGTTGGATCGTGGCCACAGCTCCTGGGACACAAGAAACGTGTGGGCTTCAACCACTCGGCGTCGGGGCACTTGTCAGGCAGCAGAGGACGACTCACGTGACAGTCTTAACTGAAATCCTTCTAGGGCTTTTTGGAGCTGGGTAACTATCACCTGTAAATTTTGGTACATATGAATGATTATTGATCATTAATGAATTAGGGATTTTTTTCAGTCTTTTGCCATGATGCAAATTATTAATCCCTTCAAACGTTCAAATTAACACTTGCAAAATCACTTAAGAATGGAACCTTTTGGTTTCAAAAGAAGCCTTCATTAACTATTTTCATTTCTTCCGTTTTTCCAAGTATATGTTTCTTAGTATATTCAGATATTTCTTTTCTTCAGTCAGATTGGGTTGTTTATTTATTTTTTCCAAAAAATCATTCATGGTTAATATTTTTTCAAATGTATTAACATGGAAGTATATATAATATTCTCTTCTTAATCTGTCCTTATAACCGGTTTAGCATTTCTAGTTTTGATTATTATTTATTTTTTCCAAAAAATCATTCATGGTTAATATTTTTTCAAATGTATTAACATGGAAGTACATATAATATTCTCTTCTTAATCTGTCCTTATAACCGGTTTAGCATTTCTAGTTTTGATTATTTCAAGTTCCCCTTCATGACATCTTTTATAGGTTATATGCCTTATTGTTTGTCTGTGATTGAAGGGATCCCTAAGTACCTGCTTTTAAATTTATGTTATCAATTTAGTACTAATATTTTCTCTCAGAATTACTATGTTGTTTTGTTTCGTTTTTTTACTGATAAGGATGGTTTGCTTGGTGGTGTTGTTTAAGTGTGCTTAGATCATTCTT
>NW_007735572.1:70215-72528 GCF_000696425.1 Galeopterus variegatus
AGCTTTCCTCTTTGATGCGTTTCTTCCACTGGACTGTGTTTTGTAAATTTCTGAATCTTTAGAGCGTGTGCACGCACGTGCACACGTGTGCAGTTAGTCTCCAGCTTTTTTTACCTGGTACACTGTGACACAAAGGGTGATCATATGTCCCAGTTTTCTCAGAACACTCCTAGGTTACACTTTGTGGAGGAATAAAACTTCCCTGGGTTTCTCACGGCTCCTGCAAAAGTCCCAGCTTCCTGACACGCCCCATATGCCATGAGAATCAGGTCCATAGACATTTGTGCAGTTGATTTATTTGATCCAAAAGGATAATGAAAGGTCTCTTATCTCTCCCTAAGGACCAAATGTCAGCCCAAGATAACAAAAAGACTGGAGCAGCTGTCTCCCTAGGCGTTTGTATTTCAAGGACAGGTAAGCCTCAAAACTTGGAGAAATATCTGTCTTAGAAGCCCAGACTGCGAGTAGGTGGGGCTAGCTGGCTCCAGGATGTTTTATTCACATACAAAAGGGCCCACTATATTTCCAAGGAAACCTTTACAGGAGAGGAGGGGACAGCTGCCTCCTCCCCTGAGCAGAGGAAAGTGATTTTTCCACTCCTCACCTATGAAACGACCTCCTCCCATCGGCTGACATCACGTCCTCCAGGGGTGAAGCCCCGGGACAAGCAGCACCAGTGCACTTAGGAATTACTGTGAGGGGTTAAATAAGAGCCCTGTCCCAGACCCTGAGCACCTCCTGACACTGCCTCATTTCTCTGTGGCTGCCGTAACAAGGCACCACAAACTGGATGACTTAAAACAACAGAAATTTACTCTTCCCAAGTTCTGGAGGCCAGAAGTCTAAAATCAAGGTGTTGGCAGAGCCGTGCTCCCTCCAAGGACTCTAGGGAAGAACACTCCTGGCCTCTTATTGCTTCTGGTAGTGCCAGCAACTCTTGGTGTCCCTTGGCTTTCAGTGGCAGAATTTCATTCCCTGCCTCCCCTTCACATGGCAGTCTTCCTCTGTGTCCAGATTTCCCTCTTCTTATAAGGACACCAGTCACTGGGTTAGGGCCCACCTAGTCCAGTATAACTTCATCTTAACTCCTAACTTGATTATATCTGCAAAAACTATATTTCCAAATAAGGTCACATTCACAGGTTCAGGGTGGACATGAACTCTGAGGGAAACTATACAACCCAATACACACCCATTCAGGATAAAATTAACAAAAATGAATATAAAAAACCCAAAACACCTGTTGTGTTATTATTAGGTGTTCCAGCATAATTATTAGGTGTTCCGGTTCAGTTGATAAACGGTACGGTCATCTGAGTGATAGAAATTCAAATGTTCAACCATGTCCAGTTTTCCCCTACTACTTCTTGCTCATTTGAAGTTATGTGTGGCTGCATGACTAGTTCTAGCCAGTAAAATGTGAGAAAGTGACTTTTGTGAAGCTTTCAACTGACAGTGCTCAACTCTGCAGCCCTCTGAATATTAAAAAATCAAATTCAACATGTTTTAAAGTAATAACATTTCATGACCAGGAATGAAAGGATATTTTAATATTTAAAAATCTGTTAATGTAATAAGCAGATTAAAAGAGGGGGAAATGACCATATTAATTCATAATAAAATAAAATTCAACACATACCTAAAATTTGGGGGAAAAAGACACAATAAACTTGAATAGGAGAAAACCTTCCTTATCTTGTTAAAAACGTATCTGGCAGAAACCTCCAGCAAACTTCAAACTTAAGTAGAAATGACAGAACTCCTGTTATGTTCTGGAAGACAGGAACACTCATGGTCATCACCACCATTCCACATGGTGTCTGAGGTCCTAGCCAGTGGAAGAGGAAAGACATATCAGAAAATCAAAGTTAGAAATAAAGAAGAGATCTCCAACCTGGCCAAGTGAGCGTGGACCAAAGAGATGCCCCACCAGAGAGTCCCAAGATCCATGGAGACCATGCATCCCACAGTGCCAGCACATGACTGAGCAGGTCGGCCTCGCTGCCACCAGACTCCTTCCCCAGCTTGGCCGAGTGTGCACCGACAAGAAAGGTGCCCCCCTAGAGAGACCCAAGACCCGAGTCGNGTGTTGAACCAGTGGACCATGAAATCCCTTGCCACAATGACTAAATATCAAAGGAAAGATATCAGAAATAAGAAAAATCAAGAAAATACTCCACCAAAGGGTAATAAGTCTCAAGCTCTAGATCCTGTAGAAAACGAAGCCTTTGAAATGTCTAACAAGGAATTTCGAGTGATAATTCTAAGGAAACTAAATGAGATACAAGAAAACTCAGCTGGACAACGTGATGA
>NW_007735572.1:74221-74599 GCF_000696425.1 Galeopterus variegatus
ACCATGCAAACAGAAATGAAAAATGAGCTGGAGTAGCTATTCTTATATCTGATAAAATAAAATTTAAAAACCATAAAAAGAGATAATGAGGGCCACTACTTAATGATAAAAGGATTTATCCATCAAGAAGACATAACAATCATAAATATATATGCACCCAATGTCAGAGCAGCCAGATTTATAAAGCAAACTCTATTAGACCTGAAGAAGGAAATAGACACTAATACCATAATAGCAGGGGACCTGAACACCCCACTATCAATATTGGACAGATCATCTAGGCAAAGGATCAGCAGAGAAACACAAGATATAAACAACACTCTAGACCAATTGGACTTGGCAGATAGCTACAGAACATTCCATCCAACAACCTCAGAA
>NW_007735573.1:0-631 GCF_000696425.1 Galeopterus variegatus
TGCCCCCAGTATGAATCTGGCCCCCACATCATGGACAGGAAGGGGGACAATCAGCTTTGTACCTCATGAATATTTATAATAAATAAATAAATAAACAAACAAATAAACAAATAAATAAAAAGAAAATTTTGATTATAGAATAAGATAGAAGATGATATTATTCATCATAGATTAAAATCATCATGGATAATTTTACATTTTAAAAGAAAAGAAAATTAGATTTTGAACGCCACATAACTACAGCTATCGAATCCAGGGATTCTACACAAGACGAAAGTCTGTTTTATATACCATCTCCAAACCCTGCCTCACCATTTCACATATGAGGGAAATAGAATTCAAAGAATCTAAATAGTTTGTTTATGTTCCCTCAGAATATTAGCATAATTGGTAATATTTGGGTTTAAACAGATATGGCTCCTAATTTCAGACCTGCCATTTACTAGCAGTGTGTTTTTGAACATGATTTTTTTTTTAATATCTTAGTTACTGTATTTTAAAATTGGAATAATAGTTTTCTTTCAGGACTGATTTGAAGTTTCTGGCACAATTTAGGAGTTCAATATATTGTGAGTATTAATACAGTGTGGAAAAAGTAGAATTTGCAACGTTGGTCTTCCACTTTGCAGTT
>NW_007735573.1:953-3451 GCF_000696425.1 Galeopterus variegatus
TGAGTATTAATACAGTGTGGAAAAAGTAGAATTTGCAACGTTGGTCTTCCACTTTGCAGTTGAGGGGTCTTTCTGCTACACTCTGTGGCCTTTCAGATCATGGACTGATGCAGAAGAGGGGGAAAGAAATAGAGAAAACTTATTTTAAGTTGATTACATCTAGTAATGCCCCATAACTAAACAACACAATTAGTATACAATATAAAGTAAGACACACACAACTACAACACCTAAAGTAACTATTAAATGATGCTAGCAGCTTGAAGCTTCTTAATCTCAGGTACTCCAGGCTTACACTGGAAGTGCAGAGTGTGATGTCTAGCAACTTACCCCCAGTGTAAAGCTACATGACTATGCCAATTGTCCGGTTAGGGGAACTGTATTTTTAAAGCAATTCATGACTAAAGCCATAACGTTTCATTATCCACAAGCTAGGTAATTGGGAAAGGTCCTGGGAGCCATTGGCAGATGACATGAACCCAGTCCTCAGCAACTGCTGCTGTGGTGGCTTCCTGGAGGGTCCTGGAGGCCCTGGTAACAACAGCCTCCAGCAGCAGTAGCGGCCCCCCTTTGGCCCCCCTGGGGGCATCCCAGGGGCTGAGGGCCCCATGGCTTAGAGCCGCTGGTACATTATACTTAAGTCCACAACCCAAGACACATGGGTGGATGCGCAATTACATCAGACAATAACCAAGGAACACCTGGGCGCATGAGCATGTTTACATCAAATGCTCGGCAAGATTCTGAACATCTGAGGGGCCATGACCATTTTCCTATATTTTCCCTACACCCAGTAAAATCAAAATAAACCTGACATCCAACAGGCCCTTCAGGAACCAGGGTCCATCTCAGGGACAGTGATTGCTCCTAAAATATATTGTTGTCCTGGAGGCAATTTCAAGCTTTCTTTGTTTCTTTTCTTTTTCTTTTCTTTTTTTTTTTGCTTTCAAGTCATAGGCTCTGTCTTTAGCTCAATTCTTGCTTCTTTTTCTGTTTTGTAAGAAAATTTTCATCTGGCCATCACTGACCTAGTTCAATGAATTTATGGAGTACAGTAGCTCAGTCCTTTTCAAACTTTAGTGTGTATCCAGGATCACCTGGATATCTTTTTGAAATGCAGACTCTGATCCAGTTGGTTTGGGGCGGGGCCTGAGAGTCTACATTTCTAACAAGCTCTCAAGTGATGCTAATAATGAAGGTCCATAGACCACATGTTGTGTTGCAAGGCTTTGGTTGATTTCCAATCTCAGGTGATCTCCAAAGTCACTTGGGAATCTTTTGGGAATATATAGATTTGTGATAACATGCCCAGACCTGCTAAGTCAGATCCTTCAGCAGGATAGAGTCTGGGAATTGGTGCTTTTAAAAAGCTTTTCCATTTGGAATCCACAGGGATACAGGACAATGACAAAAGTAACTAACAACTTTTAGAGCATGTTTACTGACAGTCAGGAAGGGCAACAGCCATAGCACTGAAACGGGGTACTGAGCCCCTGCTTTTTCAGGTGTTCCTGTTTTAGTTGCTGAATATGGGAAGTTAGGGGTGTCCCAGGGTAGGATTTGGGGAGGCCAGAGTGGTTCTGAATTGGCACTGACATTCAAAGTCAGGGGTCAGGAAAGCTGTTATTTACTAATTGTTACTGATATATTTCAACATATTGATATTAACTGGTTTGATCATCTTTATTCTTTCTGGAAGGCTGTCCATTTAGGGGGTTGAGAAACTTCAAAAAGAAGCAAAGCATTGGTTCCCAAACTTTTGGTGCATCAGGGTTTTGGGGCAGCTTGTTTAGAAAGCAGATATTTATAACCCAGCCACTGTGATTCCCATTCAGCGAATGTGGATTGGGGCCCAGGAATCCACACTTTAAACAAGCTCCTTAGATGGTTTTGACATACACTGTCCATGACTTAAAAACTACAGGATCCTCAGCATTGAAAATGGAGCAGCTTCTTTGAAACAATCATCTTACAGTTAAGTATCTCATGTCTTTAGTCAATTTAGTTTAGTGGTTGGTAAGTGTAAAATAATTGAAATCAATTGAAAAAATAATTTCGTGCACCTTCCTTGTATAATTTCTTACCAGTATCAATCATCTAGAATTGTAATACAGATTTTTCCATTATATGTAACCCGAGTAAATGGCCCTTTTCTCATCTTTGCTTCTCGGCTTCTGCTTTAACATGTAATGATGTACTTAAGTATTACTTTTGCATTAGAGAGCAAGACGGCTGCTGACAATCTTGTTTAAAATGACCTACAGAGAACAACTTTAATTCCCAGAGATGCATTTTTTCAATGTGAATTTAAAAGTGTCTTGAGACTTTAACTACATCATTGCTCTTGCTGAGAGTCTCCCCACCCTCTATAGCATTTGGGGACTGTTACAACCCACCAGGTTACATTTAGGAATTGACTCTGAATGCTTTCTGATTACCAAAGAATTTTGTGCATGTTATTTATACTGCTTCACCGCTCACTTATTTATTTATTTTTT
>NW_007735573.1:3939-5115 GCF_000696425.1 Galeopterus variegatus
AAAAAAAAAAATCCTGACAGATTTAAGACAATCTCACTCCTCCCCCTTGAATTGGAATCTCGGGAGGCAGAACCTGTGAATTTGCATTTTAGCAAACATTACAGGTGGGTCTTATTCATGCACAGGGATGTTTGAGGACCCTTGACTCAGCCCCCTGTGGTATTGCTTTTAGCCCTCTTACTATTCCATTGCTTCTTTCCTGAAATCTCCCCAAATTATTCATGAGCTTAGTTAAAGAACAATAATGTAGACTCTATTTAGGAGGGTTACTACAATGGGATTTTGTGTAGGGAGGAGAGATCAGGCTCAACACTTAATGCAAAGAAGAAAAATGGGAATTTACAGCAGGGGCTGGGGGTGGGGTGTCAGTGAATGGAAAATTACTAAGAGGTAACATCAGGGGTAAGGGGTGATTCTGGCTGAACCGACCTAACAGGATTCTTGCTAAAGACAGGCCAAGATGATCAGACATCACTGGGGGGCTGGGAGGATGAGAACTTTGATCAGATATGGAGGGTAATTAAATATTGAGAGTGGGGGTTCTTGCTAAATTGACTTAGCATGATTCTTGCTAAAACTGGACAATGCAGAGATGAACACGGAAGCCCCAAATCAGGGCTTCATTGAGAAGAGAGTTCAGAGGAACCTGCCTAGACTGTGGTCGAGGAGAAAAACCTTTGTCAGCTTCATTTGTCTTCTATACCCCTCTTCACAAACACACTCTTTTCTGGCAATACTGAAAAGAACGGATGGCTTTGTTTCTCAAATTTGTAAATTATAAAATTGAAATGGGAGGGCATGTTGCTGGTAAAATAAGAACTCACTACTCACTCTAACTCCCACCTCCAAGTAATTCTTTAGGAAGCAAGAATAACATAAATGGCATGCCGTCATGATTGCTGAAAATGACTCATTTATTATTTTCTTTAGGCTTAACTTGACACTCACATGCTTTGTCACAGTGAGTTTTCTTACCTCTTACCTCGGCCTCCATTGCTGAGTCCTCCTCTGTATCCCAACACCTACTCACAGGCATTTCTTATGATTCTGTCCTAAACCTTTTTCTCTATCTGGTCTCTTGTCCAGAAATGTCATCTGTCTTGTGTATTTACCAGTCAGAATGTGGGAACGTCTCAGATCCAAGTTTTAACCCCATATGTATGTACCGCTAAGTTG
>NW_007735573.1:8609-29811 GCF_000696425.1 Galeopterus variegatus
AGGGTGGGTGTATTAGCCCATTTCTGTTGCTTATAACAAAATACATGGCACTAGGTGATTTATAAAGAAAACAGAATTTATTGCTTATAGTTTCAGAAGCTGCAAGTCCAAAGTCCAGAGAACACATTTGGTGAAGGCTTTCTTTAATGGTGACAGTACCACAGGAGACTCACATGGTAGAAGATGGTAGAGCAGAGACAGCAAGTCTAACCTCCTCATTCACTCTCTTTTAAAGCCCTCAGAACCACGCCCCCGGCCACCATTTTTAATCCATTCACTACTTCATGGTTCTACAATACAATCACCTCTTCAAGCCTCCACCTTTCAATTGCCATAAAAAGATTGCTCACCCTCTTAACAGTCACAGTGGGGGCCAAGTTTCTAATATATAAAACTTGGGGGACACAATTCAAGCTTCAGTGAGTTCTGGGGGAACATAATTCAATCCACTACAATGGGGTTAAATTAAATTGTTTTAATTGTAACAGATTACATTTACCTCAGAAATAACTATTCTAGTTATTTAAATTGTATTGTTATACAAGAAAACACTTTTGTAATTTACAGCACAATCTATTAATTTGGATAAAAATTTGTAATTCCCCAGGAATTCTTAAAATAATCTTATGAACAGAGAAAAGATTAGTAATCTCTTAAATCATTCTGCTCAGTGAAACAGATGAAGGCTCTCTAGAAGAATGGATTAGCAGAGAAAACGACTGCCTGAATGTGGCTCCAGCCTTTAGAAACAGAGCCAAGCAGAAAAGCACATTTCTTGGATTTATCACAGAGCTCCTGAATGGACAAGGCCAGACACCTCAAAGGTTGCTGGAAGAGTCTTTTCCCAACATATGCAGACTGTAAAGACTCGATCTATCCTCATTTTTTTTTAACTTTTTTTTTTTTTACTCTACTATTTTAGAGCAGTTTTACTTTTACAGCAAAATTGATTGGAAGGTAGTTTCCAAATACTCCTTACCTCCCTTCCCCAGCCTCTGCTATTATCAACATCTCCTACCAGAGTGCTACATTCATTACAATCCATGAATCTACATTGATACATCATTGTCATCTGAAGTTTGTACTTTACGTTAGGGTTACCTTGGTGTTCTACATTCTATGTGTTTGGACAAATACATAATGATGTATATCTCCCATAACGTTATCATACAGAGTAATTTCACTGCCATAAAAATCTGGTATGCTCAGCCTATTCATCCTTTTTTCCTCCAGTCCCTGGCAACCACTGATCTTCTAAATGTCTCTATAGTTTTGCCTTTTCCAGAATGCCTTATAGTTGGAATACTATACTATGTAGCTTTTTCACTTACTATTGGCTTCTTTCACTTACTAATATGCATTTAAGTTTCATCCATATCTTTTCATGGCTTGATAGCTCATTTCTCTTTAGTACTGAATTGTATTTCTATTTCTGGATTCATCACAGTTTATTTACCCATTCATCTACTGAAGGACATTGTGGTTACTTCCAATTTTGGCAATGATGAATTTTTGTGCAATTTTTGTGTGGACATAAATGTTCAACTCCTTTGAGTAAATATCAAGGAGTGTAATTACTGGATCATATGGTAAAAATATGTTTAATTTTGTAAGAAACTGCCAAACTGTTTTCCAAAGTGGCTGTACCATTTTGCATTCCCAGGAGCAACAAATGAGAGTTCCTGTTGCTCCACATCATCACCAGCATTTGATGTTGTCAGTGTTCTGGATTTTGGCCATTCTAAAATGTGTGTTTTAATTTGCATTTCCCTGATGGCATATGATAAGTACCTTTTCATATGCTTTTTTGTCATCTGTATGTGTTCTTTGTTAAGGTTTTTTTTTTTTTTGCCAATTTTTCTTTGGATAGTTTGTTTTCTTATTTTTGAGCTTTAAGTGTTCTTTGTAAATTTTATGTAGCAGTCCTTTATCAGATATGTCTTTTGCAAATATTTTCTCCCAGTCTGTGGATTGTCTTTTCATTCTTTTGACAGTGTCTTTTGTACAGCAGAAATTTTTAATTTTAAAGAAGTCCAGCTTATCAATTCTTTCTTTCATGGATCTGTCTTTGGAGCATATCCCATTCTAAGTTTTTTAAGGTGAAAAATTCAATTATTGCATCCAAGATTTTCATCCAAGGTGAAAAATTCAGTTTTTGCATCCATGTTATTGCACCCACCCACACACACCCACACGAAAATTCTTCAAAAAGTTCGTGGAAAGATCTGCATTACCTTTTCATTCTATTTTTCCATGAACTTTTTGAAGTACCCTTGTATATACATGTGTGTATATACGTACATACATATGTATGTATATACACATACATATATATGTAAAGGCAAGTTTTTATTAGATCAAGGAGAGTATGGTATCAAGATAGATTATTCACAAAAGTTCTTAAATACTGATTACATTATATTTTCAATTTATGACAATTGTTAAAAGAAAAAGCCTTTAGACAAATTAAATTTAACAAAGCTTGAGCAAAGAACTATTTGCAAATCAGAGAGCCCTCAGAATCAGAACAATTCAGAGCAACTCCACCACTGCCTTATGGTCACTTAAGATTTAGAGATAGAAAAAAACAAGTGGACTACAGAAAACAGAAGTAAGGTGCAGAACAGCTGGTTGCCTGCAATTGGCTGAGACTCACCTACTTGTTAAAGAGTATATTACAGTCACATCAAGTTAGGTTACAGGAGTAGATTAGTCTATTTACGTGTCAAGTTAGGTTACAGTTGATTGTGTCTGAAGAAACCTTTAGACCAAACTTAATTTAACACAAGTAATTTGTCTCCCTGATAAAATTTACAATTTGTGAATATTTCATCAAGACATTTGGACCAATCCATTTCTCAGCCTCAGTAGCAAGAGAAGAGCTACTCTAATGTGAGTAATTTAATTGAATCTGTTTTGTCAAACCATGCTTAACATTGAAATAATACCTCCTGAGATTCTTTTCTCTCAATTCTGTAGAGAGTTTTTTATTTTCCTAGGCAGTGATGAGCCTGATATAATGTTCTCCAGGCACTCTTTTTTAAAATAAATGTCTGTTCTCATAGGCTAATTAAGGAAATGCACTTACAGCAAAACCAGCAACATAGATTACAAATTAATTGCTAAGAAACTTCTGAAAACAATGGTGAAAAGAGTTAAACATTCCCTTCAAAATTTCCCAGAGACATATCCCTGATATCACCTAAAAAAGAAAAACCAAAACCCCTCAGCATTCAAAATTAATGAAAATGATAACTATATGCCAGAATCTATTAGAATTTTCTGCAAGTTTCTAGAACAATGGCTCAGAATTAATAGATAGGACTTATAGGAAATCCAGATACTACCTTAAAGAACACTACTTTGTCAGGCCTCAATTAGGAGATAACAAGAGTACCTTAAATGACATCTCTTGAACTTGATATTGTGAGAAGGACTCAGTAGCATCACAGTTTAAAGCCATTTTCACATAAACTTTTACTATCTCTTCTTTTTAGTGGAGAAACGTGTATATTCCAGAATTAAGTGACATATTCTGGGGCATTCTGCTATTAATGTTTTTTCTAACCTAGGGCTTTTGTTAAAAATCCAGTAGCTCTTTCTCCTTTCATTACAAAGAAGAAAACACATTTTTCTAAATTCTGCATGTTCAGTTTAAGGTAGAAAGTTAAAAACTGTTTAAACCAAAACTGTCTTAGTCCCACTGTTTAAGCCAAAGCTGTCTTAGTCCCACAGCTGCTGAAGAGAGCGGAAGCTGCCTCTAAGGAAACTTGGCATGGGCCAAGGTCTTTATGTTCTTGAAATATAAATTAAAGAGAGTTAGAAGGTCTTCATAGACTTCAGTCTTGCTATTCATGGTTAAGTTGAATAGTGACTGATAACAAATGATGTGTAGCAGTGTCAGGCTGGATCACACTCCCCTCTGTCCCATCCTGTGGAAGTCATGAGTCAGGTCATTGAAAAAAGATTCTGGTGGCTGATAACAGGATAGACATGCTTTATTTCGACTGAGCTCTGCCGGCCAGTGGTTCAGAGCTGTTGCCTTTTATACCAAAAGTACACAACAATAGCAATGAGCCAACGAGTATATGGGCATGCATGCACAGTTACCCCACTCCCATATAACTTGTTTACAGTGGATGTGCTGAATCATATCCAGCCAGATATGAGGCGAGGGGTTCTGACTATTCTGACTCCATTTTCCTCACAAGCAGAGAGAAGTTGTGCTCTGATATCTCGAAGAGCTTCTACTTGAAAGTGAGCAACTCTCACTCAAATCCAGTTCTTAACACTTGCAGGCTGTCTGGGACTTCCTCAAACTACTCCATCTCTTTGAGCCTGAGGCCGAATACTTATAAACTAGCAAATCTCTTAAGATTATGGCCAGGAGCAAAGTAAACACACTTATAAAGCACCTCATACAGTGCCTAGCACATAGTTGGCACTCAGGCGATGTTCCTTTTAACTTCTGTATAAACATTTTTATATATCTGATCAGGTATTCATTTAAATCTTTTACTGAATTTGTTATGGATGTGTTCAATATTAGCAGTATTTAGACTGGTTTTGTCATTATTAAAGGCTATATTAGTCCATTTTGTGTTGCTATAACAGCATACCTGAGAATTTATAAAGGACAGAGATTTATCTGGGTTATGATTCTGGGACAGCTGCATCTAGCATGGACCTCAAGCTGCCTCTACTCATGGTGGAAAGTGGCAGGCAGCCCATGAGTACAAGCACGTCACATGGTGAGAGGAAGCACGAGAGAGAGAGAGGAGGTGCCAGGGTCTTTTAAACAATCAACTCTCATGGGAGCTAATATAGTGAGAACTCACTATCCGGGCCCCCACACCCAGGGACAGCATTAATCCATTCATGAGGGATCTGACCCTCATGACTCAAACTGCCACATTAGGGATCAGATTTCCACATGAGTTCTGGGAGGACAATACATCCAAACTTCATCAAAGGCAGATGTAAATCTTCAAGCCACATACCTCACAGCAGCTCTGGAGGAGAGATAAGAAATGTAACTTACTTTGTCCATAATATGTAGATTTTGTCTCCATCTTAAACTCTTCCTCCATCTGAGATAAGAGGTGCTCAATTTCCCTGGGCTTGTGTTTCAGGACACACCTCTGAGTTTCAAGACATTCTCCAAGGTCTCAGGCCCCTCCTTTAGGTCCTCCCCTGGAGGAAGGTTACTGTTGCTAATTAGACCTATTTTTGCCACCAACAGGGGAAAACGAGACCACAAGGAACTGGCTTATGTAAACTGGCTTATGCAAACCCAACTGGCTTATGCATGCTCAGTAGAGAAGGGTTAGATGACCCTAGTAGCTGGGCATGCTCAGTAAAGTGGAGTGTGAGGACTTGGGCTCTCCATGCTGCCATCTATATCCTGCATGCCAAGGCCATCTGAGCTGGAGAACTTTAGGAACTCCCAACTTCCGACACAGTCAGACAGGAAGGGAGTGAGCTCTCCTCTCTTCTTAATCCTCAAATCTCTCTGGTTCTATTTACCCCCATAGGGAAGGGATTGGCTGCAACTTCACCAACATGGAATGCTCTTGAGTCCCCACTAAGTCTTCTTTTTCTTCCTTTATTTTTATTTTTTGGTGAAAATGGACGTCAGCTTTTATTCAGGAATCCTGGTGGGCTGAGGAGAGATGTCTGGCTAACCCATCTCTCCAGTAAACCTGAAGGAGAAAGGCCAGACTAAAGCCATCTCAAAGACTCAGATAGTGAGGGGTTTTTAAGAGGAGATTGAAATGTGGGAAATGAAAAGCAAGAGAGAGGGGGATGTGTAAGGGACCAGGTGCAAATTCTTGCCAAGTCCCCATCTGGCTTCTGTTCTCATTCTTGATGTTACCTTAGTGTCCTGCTTTGGGTTGGAATCAGCATAGCTTTTCTGATGTCTTAGTTGTTTCTCAGTATCTGGATAGTACATGTCTCGTGGCAAGTTTGCAGCTCCAGGCTGACTGGAAAATGACTTTACAGTTATGTAAATCATGTCATCCTGCCCATGACCAAGGATCAAAATATCAAATAACTATGGGAAAAGAGGGAATTCAGAGAAATGCATGGCAAGGAAAAAAGTATGTCCTTCTTCCCCCCCTCCCCCCCAAAGCCCATGTGATTTTAGGTCCCAACATAGCTTCAGTGCTGCTCATTCCAACAGCTCCAAGACCATCCCTCTCATCACTTGCATCTTTGATTTCTATCAACAGACCTTCAATTTTTATGTTTATCAGAATTGCATAGGGTTAAAATGAAAATTCCTTGAGACCTGACACCAACTGGTCTGTTTGTCTGGGTCTAGAATGGAACCCAGGAGTTGCATTTTTTTTTTTTTTTTTTTTAAGGAGAGAAGGTACACTGGAAAAAACCTCTTCCTTTAATTTAAAGGATCTTTAGCTTGGGTGGTGGTGATAGAATAGATTATATATTCTTTCAATTGTCCTTACACTAGGGATGTGGCCCAAATGAACACAAGGCTGTAATGCTGGTAATAGTTCTACTTGAACAAAATTCTTTTGGAGAAAACCCAAATCCTGCCTTTTTTGAACAAAGTGGAATTATGACAAGGTAAAAAAAAAACTGGGGATAGAGAGTGTTATGTACACAAGCTGATACTTAAAAATATTAGCTCTTTCCTTTTCTCTTATCAGAAAATAAGTGAAATATATCTTGAATGAGGGCAGTTTTGTTTCACCCATCAGTGCCTGGAAAGAATCCAGTTATGCAAAGTCAGGTATTGTTCTTTGACTTTTCTCTGATGGACAGATAACCAAATTGGGAGACAGATACCCTACTAGAAACAATTCCTAAAGGATTGATTTGGCAAACAAAAGCTAAAAGCGAGATAAACATGATATCCACTCAAGAGGACAGAGCCCAAATAGCAAGAATTTAGGTTAAAAAATTACTGTCATGGAGCAATTACAACTTTTGAATATGTGAGCAGCCAGGTATTTATACATGGGAAATGATATCACATCTCAGTTCATTAAAAAAAAAAAAAGTTCTTTATATTTACATAAGTTTGATAAATAGTAGTAATTTTAATAAAAGCTAACATTAATTGAGCACTTCCATTGTGTTGGACACAGTTCTAAGTGCTTAACAAGTATTAATTCATTTAATTCTCACAACTGATTATTATCCACATTTAGGTTGCCAGATTTAGCGCATAAAAATAACATGTGCCCAGTTAAATTTGAATTTCAGATATGGATTGAATAAATTTTATTATAATTATGTCCCAAATATTGAATGGGGCATATGAATAAAATTATCTATTATGTATCCAAAATTAAAATGTAACTGGTTATCCTCAATTTTATCTGGAAACTCCATCCTCATGTTACAAGTGAGAAATCTGAGGCAAAAGCAAAATACATATCATTCTATGTATATCTAAAAACAGGATTTTTCTGGGTATACTGCCTCATCAGATAGAGACCTGGTCAATTCCTGCCATACTTTAAACTCTCTGTCTTGCCTTCATGGTAAGTGATTAATTTCAATTTTTATTTCTTGGGAATCTCTTAGTATCCTTGCTCAACACCAGTTGTGCTGCCTTGAGTACAACGTGTATCATAGCACACTATGGAGCACATTCTGAAGAGTGCTGGGAGCACTCTTCCCACTCCAGGTTTGTCTCCTGTGTCAGTTACAATTGGTCGACTTGTTGCAGTCTTCTGATGTCTTTATCACTTCATGATAAATTCATTCAAATCCTTCTCAATTGCACTCTTTCTTTCAAACATTTACCAAAATATTTCAGTAAAGAACAGTCTATATTCTAGTCTACTCCCAGAAAGGTGAATTATCACCAAACGTATTTCTTAATGATGGGCAGATATTGCTCTGATGATGATAAAATCAACTCTAGGATAATATCCCGAAACCAACTTTTTCTGTCACCCACTAAAAGCTTGGGCTTGTCAAACTAATTTTCAGCTATCCAGTTTCTTAATTTCCCTTGTCAATGCAGCAATTTCTTTGAAGCGGAGCTGTGACACTGTTTTCTATGACATCCCACTTGCAATAAGTCATGATCAGGTTCATATTTTTTAAAAGTGATATGTGAGTTCAAGTTCCAGGTTCTTGCTAAATGTTATTTTTTATACATTGTTTAGAAATTTCCACTTCAAGAACTTTGCACCTGAGGTATTTTTTATAAGAGTGCTGATTACTCATGGATCATTACCCAGAACCTTTTGGAATCAATCCTAGTGCATATCATAATCTTTACTAGTAATAGCTTTTACTATGTCAATATACAGTGTGTGTTTATAATGTGCCTGTCACTGCATCAAGTAATTTTTGTACATAGTATCATTGAAGACTCACAATACTCCTTATGGATTGATTGGAATAATTCCATTTTACAGATGAGGAAACTGAGGCTTAGTCAAAAATCATATAAGAGTAAGTGGGTGAGCAGAGATTCTAACTGAGCCAGTGATCTTAAACACTGTATAACACTGTGTTCTTTACAGATACAAGATTTCCCCAATTTGTGGATAATGTATATGTCAGCATATGGGATATCATTAAAAACCTTTCTCTGGAGGCTGTGGGTAAGGTGGGAAAGCTTCCTATCATGCTCATCTCTGGGTTGGGGAATACTTCTTGCAGTACACCAAGACTTTAAGGACATTTTCCTCAGGGTAGTTTGTTGAAGGTGGTATAACTACGCTGATAGCATCCACAGGCAAGCCCCTCAGAAATAGCACAGATCACCTGAAGACTGTGCCTCGAATGCAGGGGAAGAAGTCAATTACTCCCTACACTGTTCTAAAAAACTTCCTGAGCTTTCCATTCACCTGCTTTGGAGAAAATCTCTGACTTTCTACCGGACATCCACAGATCAGGGAGTTTGCATTCACCTTAGAGCCTCTCAATTAATTCTGCCTTCTACTCCATAATATACTTTTTTTTATTAGAAAAAAATTAGGTATTATATCTTCAGCACCTATTTTGCTTAGCATTCTGCCATGTGAATAATACCATTATTTCACAGATGGGAAACTATACACAGAGGGATTAAACAATTTACCCAAGGCTGCACATCAGGTGTGGGCAGAATCCAGGGCCTCAAACATTTCAGTCTTGTGCTATGCTGCTAGCCTAATGTATGTAAACTCTTATCCTCATATAACAATCCCCCTGTTCCTTTTAACATACCAGTTGCTTGACATAGCATATCAAACACATTTTTTTTTTTTTTGTAGCAAGAGTGGAATTCAGTTTACTTTTGGATCATTGAACTCTTCATAAGTGAATCCATTTCTAGAATGTCCAGAAACACTTATCATTTACTTTAGGCTCTAACATCATATTTTTTATAAAAAGTTCATAAAATAATTTTAAAAAGCATCATATTGAGATAGCAGGAGATTTAATTAAAATGAACTTTTAGTAGATGGTAATCCTTCAGTATTTATAATGATCAGAGAAGTTGTTAAGGCTATGTGTAGAGTCTAGACGTCAGTAAATCCAAAACTCTATCAATTGCTGTTATCATAAAGTTGTCTTAAAATAAAGTTTTCTACATAATGTTAATATTATAGTTAATATATATTTTTTATAGCTGTAGCCAGTATATCACAAATTACTTTATGTACCCTTATGGGTGTGTTTAACATTAGCTACATTAGCAATTTTCCTGAAAACTTCTCATCCACTTTGGACATGTGTTTACAGATAAACAATAGTTTTATTTTGTAAACAAAGAACTCTTTTGAATGCCATATTGAAAACACATTTAAATGCACACAGCTTTTACTTCCTCTCTTCTTTTAACGTTCATTAAAATCTGCTTAAATAATGAGTATCATGTTCAATGTACATCATTTTTAAAACACAGCCAAAGGAAATTAGCATTTAATTTAGTGAATGGTTATATAAAGTGGCCAGAAATATGCCTATTGCCTTTTGCCTTATTTAGTAAGATTCTAATTATTTAGGTATTATGCATAAAATGGACACACAATTTGTATTGAGAATTTGAGTTTGAATTTCTAACTATGTAATTGTGCATGTTTTCCTCCCAGGGTTATAAAGAAAAGGAACCTATGGTCTATGATAATTGCATCTGGAAAGGAGTTAAAAACACTTGCAATTTTAATAAAATCAATAAAAAGCTGTCAAAAACTTGCTTGAGCTCATCTCATGAAAATCCCCTGAAATTACACTGTGTCTTTCCCCTACCATATTATAAATACATTTGTTATTTATTACAAAAAAACACTTTAAATTGTCATGTAAAGTAGCTTCCAGTCCAATCAGTGTGGAAATAATAACCCATATCAAAAACATGCAAGCTACTGCTACTAGAATTCATCTGAAAGAGGACCATGTCCAGAAATTGCAGCCACTCATATAAATAAGGACATCCTGGAAGTGATGTAGTTATACATGTATTGCATGTCTTAAAAAATATGGCAAAAAATGAAATCTTCATAAGTGAATCCATTTCTAGAATGTCCAGAAATGTCTACATGTTCATTATTTTCAGATCAATAAAGAATACTAAATTAACCCCATTTAAAATATGTGGGAGCACTGGAATGGCAGAATAAGGTCCTCCAAAAATCTACTTCTTCATAAAAACAATGAAAACACTGGTTGGAAAAAATAAATTGATTGTCTAAATAAACTTTTTAAGAACTCTGGGAGTTAATCAAAGACCTGTAACAAACCAAAGGAAAATGGCTAAATATCAATAAGAGCAATGAGCTTTGTAGCTTTTCAAGTTATTCCCGTCCCTTTCTCTCTAGCTTTGAGATAATCTTGAAAACAAAAGCCTCATAATCATGGTAGCCATGCAAATCATCAGTCTAGCAGAAACTGGAAGAGGAACAACTGGTTTGGGGCCCTCCAAAAGCCCATGCCCAGAGAATTGCCATTATCAGCCAGGTCTGGCAGTTTCCCAGAAATGCCTAATTTCAGAACTCATCTTTATTTGACCTAAATTAGAGCTCACTAGCTGTAAATATCTTTTACCCTGTAGCTGTGTTTGCAGAAAACAATCAGCAGCAATTCAATATTGCAGCTTCATCACGCAGTCATAACAGTTGGAACAAATAAGAATCTGACCAAAATATATAAAAGAAAAAAAACTTGAAAGAACATGTCTATAGGGGCCTTTGAAAAGCTCCAATGCAATCTTGGAAATCTAGAAGGCTTCACGTATGTGCAGGGATGCGTTCATGCCCAGGGAAGACCTGAGAAGGCCCTAATCTCTAGCCTCTGGCTAGCCTTGAGAATCTATGTCAATTGGAAATAAAAGCAAAGGCAAAGTTGTAAACTCCCTGCCTGAGCATTGACAGAATGCCCAAAGTGCACATAGTGCCTGAACAAAAGTTCAAAGTATATAAGGAAATTTATGGCCAATCATTAGTGTGTACCACTAGCTAACTGAGAAGAGACTGCGGTGGCTACACATGACAAAAAAAATACTGACTTTACAGAATTAGTTCAGGAAAGTCACTAAACAAATAGCAGAAACAACAGCAACAAACAATACAAAAAACCCATGGTGGGGAAAGCAGGGGTGATGACTTAGCTTTCGTAGATGCCACACTATATTATTTATCCAGTTTTTAACAAAAAATTATAAGATTATTAAAGACAAGCAAAAAAAGATGGCACGGACACAGGAAAAAAAAATCAGCCAGTAAAAACAATCTGAGGATGCTCACATTGAACTTAGCTAGACAAAGACTTTGAGTCAATTGTTTTAAAATATTTTCTAATAACTTAAAAAAGATGCCTTAAAAAATGAAAAAAAGGTATGATGATAATGTCTCACCAAATACAGAATATTAGTAAAGTAAAAATTATAATAAAAAATAGAAATTTTGAAGTTAAAAATTATAATAACTTAAATGAAAAATTAACGAGTCTCAACAGCATGTTTTAATTGTCTGAAGAAAAATTCAACAAAATTTAAGATATGTCAATTGAGATTATCTAGTTTGAAGAACATAAAGAAAAAAATAGTGTGTCAGAAATGTGTAGGACACCATCAAGCATAAGAATATACGCATAACGGAGTCCCAGAAAGAGAAGAGAGACAAAAATAGAATTTCTGAAGATATTATGGCTAAAAGTTCTCAAATTTGAATAAAAACATTAATATACACAGTTAAGAATCTCATTTTTTTTCTGGCAAGATGGCTGACTAGAGGTGGCCAGCCCTCACCTCTAAGGCAAAAAAAAAAAAAAAGCCTAAAGCAACAGATACGCTGTAGAGTGTCTAGGAGAAAACAATGGAATCTAAACAGTGAGGAAACCTACTCAAGATCTAGAAACTCAAGACAGCAACATGGAAGGACAAGGGAAATTCATGACCAGGACCAGCTCAGAGTCTGGAGAAACCCTGCACTGCCAGGACAAAGTAGGCAGGGGGTAGAGGGGCAACGAGTGGCACTGCTACCATAGATGCCTGCAAATCAGGCTGCAGGGTAATTGCACAGCCATCATGGACAGTGAACCCACATAACTGTATTTTTCCAAAGGGGGACCACACATGAAGTCAGCCCCACCCCCCTCGGTCCTGAGTTGCTGCTAGCTGTTGCCATTTTGGAATAGGAGCCAGTAAACCTCAGAGTCTTGCCAACCCAGCAGCCCTTCACAACCTGGTGGAGGCCACAGGGGACAGCATGCCAGCTGCCCGATTACATGCCCTCCTTCCCCCTGGGAGCTCAGAGCTCTGCTTGACATAGGAAAACCTCCTGTGTCAGTGGAGATGGGGAGGAGAATGCCACTAATCTGGATCCATACCCTCCTTCCCCCCAACCAGCTCAGAGCCCTGCCTGATTCAACAACCTACCCCCGCCCCAGCAGACAGCAAGTAAGGCCTGCACCACTCCCCTGTACCAGATGCTTGAATTCATACCTCCTACCCCAGGAGCTTTGAGGTCTGTGATAAAGAAAGCCTGCCAGCACCACTGAAAAGTGTGCTGGGGGTATGCAAGCTGCCCAGATCCATGCCATCTTGCCCAGAAGCCCATTTCCCATCTGACACTGCACCTGTCCACATCAGCAAAGAAGGTACAGGGAATGAGCTGGCACTTACTAATGTGCTCACCAGAACCAAACCTACAAAGCCCAACCCAGCTATCAATATAAAATACTTCTATGGATAAGAGTCTCTCCCCTCAAAAACCACAGTAAAAATTAAAAGAAGTGACTACACCACCAGATGCCCAGACATCAATGAAAAGAGGCATGAGAAAACGGAAATGTGACTCCTCCAAAAAAAAAAAAAAAAAAGAAAGAAAGAAAATCCAGGATATTTATGAGAAATTCAACAAAGAGGTAGAAACAGATCAGCGATCAGGATGGTGGATCAGACACTACCCAGTTTCACCCTCTACCACGATCAACCAATTTACAACTATTAAAAAGCAATGAATGCCAAGCTGGGGCCACTAAAGCTCAGGGAAAGAGGAGTAGAGACCTACAGAGTTCATGAAGGCAGGAGAAGCCACAATGAGAAAAAGAAAGGACCACTCTGACCATTTCGAGCCCCAACCACTTCTAGCCTTTCCGAGATGAGCAAACGGAGCAAGAACTGGCAAGACACTGCTGTGCCCTTCATATGAAGTTGGAGGCTGCAGTGGAGAAGAGGGCTTGGTGGCCCCCAGGCCAACAAGATCACTAACAGGGTTCCTGTGGACCCATATAGAAGTGAGGGGCCACAGACAACTAAAAAAAGGAGTCACTCAGAGGCTAGTGAGTCATCTCAAGTGACCAGCACAAGAATAATCCCATGGGCAGTGTATGGAGTACAGGGGGTAGGGGAGACTGGCCCACTGGGGGAACTTTGGGGCAAAGCATGGACAGCTGATCTGCCCTCCAGTCAACACAGGACCACTCAGTGGTCAGGAATATAAAACTGCAGGGGGTATAGTTTACTGAAAAGACTCAGACGCAGACCAGAGTTTCCACACAACCCAGGTATAGCAAACCTCACAAGACCCGGAATTGCTTACGAGGTCAAAAATTAAAACTTGAGCTGCACAAAAATCCTTCCCCATGGAATCATCAGCAAAGCAGAAATTTACCTCAACCACAGGGTTCAAGTTGCTGCAGAAAGTTCCCCCATGTTAGAAGTAACCAAAGAACAACAAATTAGCTCCAGTGCAGAGTTTAAGTGGTGGAGAATAGTGAATAATCCAATGCAAAACTGAAAAAAAACCCTCAAAATCCCAAAGATCAGAGATAAAGTTCTGATATTAACCAGTAAAAGTCTAACACCACCAAAGAACACCTATAAAACCTAGAAGGACCAGAAGTCCCCCAGGCTCCCAAGCCAAGGTAGGGAGAGAGCCAAGAGACTCAGCCACACACCCCCAACATCTGTATCCAGTACAGCCATCACCAAGCTGCTGCCAGAAGCCCCCTGGGCTCCCCTGCAAGAATGAGGGGGGTGCCATGGGCCTTGACCACACCCCATTCCTCATCCTTCCACACTATCCTCCTCCCCTTTTCCCTCTCTCCCTTTCCCCCAACTGCTCTGCAATGACACCTTAGAATGTAAAATAAATAAAATATTAAAAATAAGTAAAATAATAAATTATAAAATAATAAAAGAAATAAAGAAATATAGAAAGAAAGAAAAAGATAGAAACCATAAGAAAGAAGCAAGCAGAAATCCTGGAACTGAAGAATTCCTTCAATTAAATAAAAAAATACAGCCAAGAGCATAAGCAGCAAGGTAGAACAAATGGAAGATAGAATTTCAGAACTAGAAGACAGACTTTTTGAATTAACACAGTTGGACCAAAAAAAAAAAAAGGAATAAAAAATATTTTTTTTAAAAAAGAAAGAAAGCATATGAGACCTTTCTGATAACCTTAAGCATACAAACATCTGTACTATGGGTGTACTGGAAGGGGAAGAGAAAGGAAAAGGCATTGAAATCCTATTCAGTGATATTTAATGAAATAATAGCTAAAAACTTTCCAAGTATGGGGAGAGATGCAGTCTCACAGATCCAAGAAGACCAAAGATCCACAAACAGATTCAGCCCAAGAAGGACCTCCCTGAGACACATTGTAGTCAAATTTTCAAAAGTCAAAGACAAAGAAAAAATTCTAAAAACAGCAAGGAGTACAATGACATTCTTCACAGAAATAGAAAAAAAACACAATCCTAACATTCTCATGGAACAATAAAAGACTGTGAATAGCCAAAGAAATCCCGAGCAAAACAATAAAGGCAGAGGCATTACTCTACCTGACTTCAAATAACACTACAAGGCTATAGTAACCAAGACAACATGGTATTGGCATAAAAACAGACACAGGGACCAATGGAACAGAATAGAGAACCCAGAAATCAACCCACATACTTTCAACTTACATACTTCAAGAAAGGCACCATGTACATACATTGGGGAACGGATAGACTCTTCAGCAAGTGATGCTGAGAAAACTGGAAATCCATTTGTAGAAGAATGAAACTAGACCCATAGATTTCACCCTATACCAAAATCAACTCAAAATGGATTAAAGACTTAAATGTAAGACCTGAAACTATAAAACTCCTAGAAGAGAACATAGGGGAAACACTTCAGGAGCTGGGACTGGGCAAAGACTTTATGAATAAGACACAAAAAGCACAGGCAACAAAAGAAAACAAAAGCAAATGGGATTATATCAAACTACAAAGCCTCTAAACAGGAAAGGAAACAATCAACAGAGTGAAAAGACAACCTATGCAACAGGAGAAAATATTTGCAAACTATATAGTCAACAAGGGATTACTATCAAAAATATAGAAAGAATTTAAACAACTTAACAGTAAAGACACAAGTAACCTGATTAAAATATGGGCAAAGAAGACAAATAGAAATTTCTCAAAAGAAGATATAGAAATTGCCAACAAGTTTATGCAAAAATGGTCCATGTCACTAATCATCAGGGAAATGCAAATCAAAACCATACTGAGGTATCATCTCACCCCAATTAGACTGGCTATTGTAAAAAAGACAAAGAATAACAAATTCTGGCAAGGATGGGGAGAAAGAGGAATATTTATACATTGTTGGTGGGACTGCACATTAGTACAGCCATTATGGAAAACAATATGAAGATTTCTCAAACAACTACAGACAGAACTGTCATAGCATTCAGCAGTCCCACTACTGGGTATCCACCAAAAGGAATGGAAATCCATCATGTTGAAGGGATACCTGCAATCCTATATTTATGACAGCTCTGTTTATTACAGTAGCCAAGATATGGATAAGGAAAACGTGGTATATATACACAATGGAATACTACTCAGCCATAACAAAGAATGAAACTTTGCCATTTACAGCAGCATGGATGAGCTTGAAGAAAATTATGTGAAGTGAAATAAGCCAGGCACACAGACAGAAATACTGCATGTCCTCTCTCATAAGAGGGAAATAATAAAACAAACAAACAAACAAACAATCACAATAATACATTGAACTTTCTGAAGGAGAGAACAGAACTATGGTTACTAGAGTTGGGGGAGGTGCCTGGAGGGGGGCTAGAGAGAAATTGGTTAATGAGCACAAGGAATGATTATGTTCTGTTATGATGAGTATGCTAATTATCCCAATTTGATCATCACACATTGTACACAGATATTGATATTCAACTCTGTATTCCAGAAATATATACATATATAATCAATTAAGTTTCACTTTAAAAAAGAAGAATTTCAATGAACTCCAAGTGGAATAAATTTTTCAAAAAGTGGACACCTAATATTCACATGCCAAAGAATAAAGTTTGACCCTTATCTTACATCATCTAAAAAAAAAACTCAAAAAGGATTAAAGACCTAAACATAAGACCCAAAGCTATAAAATTCCTATAAGAAAACATAGAGGAAAAACTTTATGACACTGGACTTGGCAATGATTTATTGGATATAACACCAAAATCACAGACAACAAAAGTAAAAATGGTATTAAATCAAACTCAAAAACTTTTGTACACCAAACTACATAATCAACAAAGTGAAAAGCAACCTATGGAATGGGAGAAAATATTTGCAAATCACATGTTTGACAAGGGGTTAATATTCAGAATATGCAAAAAACTTCTACAACTCTGCAACAAAAAGTCAAATAACCCTATTAAAAAATGGGCAAAGAACTTAAGCAAACATTTCCCCAAAGATGATATACAAATGGCCAATAAGTATATGAAAAGATGTTCAACATCACCAGTCCTCAGAGAAATGCAAATTATAACAGCAATGAAATATCATATCAAACCCATTTAGCATGGCTAGTATCAAAACACACACACACATAGAAGATAGCAAATGTCTGTGAGGACATGGAGAAACTGGGGCACTTGTGCACTGTTGGTGGAATTGTAAATTGGTGCCACCACTATGAAAAAGAGTATAAAGATTTCTCAAAAAATTAAAAAACGGAACTATAATATTATCTAGCAATCCCTCTTCTGGGTATATTTTCATAATATGAAAGCAGGGTCTTAAAATATTTGCATACCCATGTCAATAGCAGCACTATTCACAATAGACAAGTTGAATGTTCATTGATGGATGGATGGATAAACAAAATGTGGTACGTATATATATACACACACACACACACACACACACACACACACGACTATTATTTAGCCGGAACATAGATAGATAGATAGATAGATAGATAGATAGATAGATAGATAGATAGATAGATAGATAGATAGATAGATAGATAGATAGATAGATAGATAGATAGATAGATAGATAGATAGATAGATAGATAGATAGATAGAGATAGATACATATGTATGTATGTATACACAAACACATATAAAATGTTTGGGTTTTTTTTTTTTTTTTTTTTTTTTGCTCAGGATTGCCTAGGTTTTTTAGGGTCTTTCTTTGGTCCATATGAATGTCAGTATTGTTTTTTTCTATTTCTGTGAAGAATATCATTGGTATTTTTGATGGGGATTGCATTGAATCTGTAGATCACTTTGGGTATTATGGACATTTTCACAATGTTAATTGTTCCAGTCCAAGAGCATGAAATGTCTTTCCATCTTTATGTTCCTCTTTAATTTCTTTAAAAGTGATTTGTAGTTCTAATTCTAGAGATCTTTCACCTCATTGATTAGATTGATTTCTAGGTATTTTATGTTTTTGGTGACTATTGTAAATGGGCTGGCTTTCTTGATTTCTTTTTCTTCTAGTTTGTTCTTGGATCTTTCACCTCCTTAGTTAAATTTCCTCTTAGGTATTTATTTTGTTTTATTATCAATATAGATTATAGTTGATTTTCATGTCCTTTTACCAATTTCTCCTATTTTACCCTCCTTCTCCCTGCCATCAACCCCATCAACANGCCAAGATATGGATAAGGAAAACGTGGTATATATACACAATGGAATACTACTCAGCCATAAAAAAGAATGAAACTTTGCCATTTACAGCAGCATGGATGAGCTTCAAGAAAATTATGTGAAGTGAAATAAGCCAGACACACAGACAGAAATACCGCATGTCCTCTCTCATAAGAGGGAAATAATAAAACAAACAAACAAACAAACAATCACAATANACACACACATAGAAGATAGCAAATGTCTGTGAGGACATGGAGAAACTGGGGCACTTGTGCACTGTTGGTGGAATTGTAAATTGGTGCCACCACTATGAAAAAGAGTATAAAGATTTCTCAAAAAATTAAAAAACGGAACTATAATATTATCTAGCAATCCCTCTTCTGGGTATATTTTCATAATATGAAAGCAGGGTCTTAAAATATTTGCATACCCATGTCAATAGCAGCACTATTCACAATAGACAAGTTGAATCTTCATTGATGGATGGATGGATAAACAAAATGTGGTACGTATACACACACACACACACACACACACACACACACGACTATTATTTAACCTTAAAATTCTGACATGCTACAACATGGGTGAACTTTGAGGACATTATGCTAAGTGAAATAAGCTAATCATAAGAAGACAGACATTGTACGATTTCACTTATATGAGTTATGTAGTCAAAATTATAGAGACAGAAAGTAGAATGGTGGTTGTCAGAGACTGTGGGGAGGAAGAAGGAAGAGTTACTGTTTAATGGGCATATAGTTTCAGTTTTACAAGATGAAAAGAGTTCTGGAGGTGAATGTTGATGACAATTGCACAACATTATGAATGTATTTAATACCAGTGAACTGTACATTTAATAATGGTTAAGATGGTATACTTTACACTATGTGTATTTTAGCACAATAAAAATTTAGAAAAAAAAAAAGAAAGGAAATTCTGTCACGTGCTAAAACATGAATGAGTTTCAAGGAAATTATGCTAAGTAAAAAAACTATTTACAAGAAGACAAATACTGTATGGTTTCACTTTTATGAGGTACTTAGAGCAGTCAAATCATAGACAGGAGGTAAAATGGTGATTGCTGAATCCTGGGGAGAGGGAGAAATGGAACTACTGTTTAATGGATGTATAGTTTCAGATGTCCAGGATGAAAAAGTTCTGGAGATCTGTTTCACAACAATGTGTACATACTTAACACTACTGAACTGTACACTTAAGATGAGTTAATATGGTAAATTTTTTTGTTATATGTTTTTTTGAAACAGCAATTTAAAAAAAAAGGGAGGGGGAATAAAAGGATGAAGTCAAAACTTTGCTCATCATTTTCAACATNTCATAATCAAACTGTCAAAAGACTAAGGCAAAGAGAGAATCTTGAAAGTAGCAAGAAAGAAGCAACTCATCACATATAAAGGATCCTCAATAAGATTAACATTCAACTTCTCACTGAAATCATGAAGGCCAGAAGGCAGTGCAATGGAACATTCAAAGTGCTAAAAGAAAGAAAGACTCTCATCTAAGAACTTTATATTTAGCAGTAAAGGATATATAGATTATGAAGCAGAAATTAAGACGTTCCCAGAAAAACAGAAACAGAATTCATCACTAATAGACCTTCCTTACAAGAAATATAAAAGGTAGGCTTCAGTTTGATATGAAAGAACATTAGATAGTAACTTGAATCTACCAGAGAAAACAGAGCATCAATAAAGCTAACCACATATGTAAAATGAAAGACAGTATAAATATATGTGTTGTTTATAACACTTTTTTTTCACTCCTAGTTGATTTATAAGTCAAGTGAAAAAAGCAATAATTATTCATCTTTGTTGTTGGGCATATAACATATAAAGATGTAATATGTACGACAGTAATAGTTCAAAGGAGAGTGAAGAAAAGAAAGCCTTTTATACTACTGAAATTAGATTATTATTAATATAAACCAGATTGTTATACCTTAACCTTAAAGTGTTATATGTAATCCCCAGGACAAATACTAAGAAAATAGCTCAAAATTATGTAGTAAAAGAAATAATAAGGGAATTAAAATGGTTCACAAAAAATTCATCTATGTAACCTAAAAATGGCTGTAATGAAGAAATAGAAAAACAGACATAGGGCATATAGAAAGCAATTAACAAAATTGAGGTGTAAATCATACCTTATTAGTAATTACATTAAATGTAAATATATTAAACAATGCAATCAAAAGGCAGGGATTGGCAGCAAAAAATATTGTCCTATTTAAAAATGTCTACAAGACACACTTTAGATTGAAACAGATGAATAGTTTGAAAGTAAAAGGATGTGAAAAGATATACCATAGTAATTAAAAGAGAGCTCAAATGGCCAGAATAATATCAGGAAAAATAGACTTTACTAAAAAAATTGTTAGTAGAGGCAAAAAAGGATATTTCATATTCATAAAGGGGTCAATCTATCAAAAAGACATAAAAATTATGAGCATACATGCACTTAACAACAGAGGACCAAAGTACATAAACAAAAATTGACAGAAAGAGGAAAATTCAACAGTAATATTTAAAGAATTAAAAATTCCATTTTCAATGATTTACAGAAAAGCTAGAATGAAGATTAGCAAGGAAATAGAAGATGTTAACAAAAGTATAGAACAACTATACATAATGTACATTTATAGAACACTGCACCCAACAACTAGACATAGACATTTATAAAACACTCCACTCAACAACAGAATACACATTTTCTAAAATGCACATGAAACATTCTCCATAATGCCTCATATTTCAGACTATATAACAAGCTTCAATAAATTTTTTAAAAAATGTAAATCATGTGGGCCGGCC